>NC_087214.1:52204050-52239050 GCF_015104395.2 Macrobrachium nipponense
CTTATCCTTTCTGTATACATTCTTCCGAAGGAATCCCATAATGCTTTCTGCCCAGATAACCCAAGGCACAGGATAGGTGAGGGATCTTGATCCAAGGTTTGCCATAGCCTACTAGCTACTTATAAGCTACCCAAATACTATCTGACCCTCAACAAGCCTGCTCTGCACGATACCTGTAGGTGGTATTTCACCAAACTTTTGTTTTCCCCAATACACAAACCTGTCTGTTCCCTCCTGTGCCCTCCCATTACGGCTAGACTGGGTAAAGGAAGGGGTAGATGGGTTCACCCCAATACTTCTTCCAACAGAAATTGGATGTGAAATTCGAGGTCACGAAACTTCAAAAGTTTTAACATATCTAGAAGTGCATCACCTCTACCTGGGTATTTACCCCTAACCTGTTACGTATGTTTGGAATGGATTTGCTTAGGTAATATATAAAAATGAGGTAAGATTGGAATGGAATATACCGAATACCTAATTACGACTTGAAAAGTACAAGTTGTTTTTAAAATGGCCGGTCCGGCTTCTTGTTGCTACGATCACGAGCTGAACCGGCTTCTTCTAGATTCCAACCAACTTTACACTTGTAATAGGCTACTCACGGGATATATATATATATATATATATATATATATATATATATATATATATATATATATATATATATTATATATGTATTACGCCTTCCTTGTTCATACCTCCATAATCGAATTTTTTATCCTAACCGGCCAATTTTGCGTCGGTAACGACCTCCAGCTGTTTCTGGTACAAGTCAAGTCTCTTCCACGGCCAATGTGCGAGGGCGACTGAGTTAAACTTTGAAGCGACGGAAGGAAGGAAACGGTTCAAAAAAAATTGTTTACATCCGGTAAGTCTTATGGGGTACATAATCTGGATGAATCAGCCAATCAGAACGCAGCACGAAAAAAAGCTCGATTGTGGTTGGCTGATTTCTGCAGCTTCTCACCCTCTATAAATAGACCGGGACTTGTTCGAAGTTTTACAATTGAATTTTAAAAGTTGGGAATCTAATAATAATAATAATCGCAATATGACCAAGATTAATTAAGTAATCGAGAGAGAGAGAGATACTGGAGCATAGTAACCTATTACGTGAGCACAGATCAGTCAAATTATAGGTGGAGAAAAGATTTGATTCTCTGTCTCTCTCTCTCTCGTACTCAAATATACCCTCTGTCTCAAGCACATACATAGATGCTCTCTCTCTCTCTCTCTCTCTCTCTGTAGATTTACCACAATAAAAAGTCTCTCGCTCTCATACGCACAGTCTCAAAGGCACATACACAAAACGCACACGTTTTTTCTCTCTCTCTCCCTTTCAAACTTCAGTGCTTCAAAACATCAACCATGTCATCCGCGTTCGTATCGTTGCACCGGATTCAAACTTACTTTTAAAACAAAAATCTCAATGTCTTACACACCGTCGAAATCAAGTATTAAATTCTATTCTATCTACGATAGCATTATCTAACTTCTGCCGACTTTGGTTAATTTTAGACGTTCAGTAACTTCCTTTAATATTAATATTTATATATTAAGGAAATGTTCTTTGTCCTTCCAAGGTTTCGGAAGCATATCACTCACTCACTCACTCACTGCAATGTCGGTTGGGCCAAGTCATCGTATGATCATAGCTAGGCTGAAGCTTTTCGCTGAATCAAAGTTTATTTCTTATAAATATATATATATATATATATATATATATATATATATATATGAGAGCTGATTCAATACAGTTTGAATATGCCTTTTCCGTGATAGTCTGAAGTCCCCGTGAAACCGTTATATGTCCGTATGTGAACAAAACAAGTCAACCGCCAAAGACGTTACAAGTTGGTGTGGCTTGGGCAGTTCAAAAAGTGTCACGCATCTCTATATCCCTTCTTGATTGGCCCTTGTGTCTAAGGAGCCAGAAAAAACCAATCAGCTTCTTGCATAATGATGCCATCTGAAAGGGGGCATTTGAAACAGGCCGCACGACCGGCGCCAGATCAGTTCGTTAGCGGGTCCCGTACTGCACAGACAAACTGGGTCGAAAGTGCCCAGTGCCCCTGCAGTCCCGTTCCCGTCGGCCACCACACAAAGACGTGCGTCACCACGAGTATCAATAAGTCTAACATGCCGTCCGGTTGTGCATTAGCATAGTTAACGTAATAATTACAGTTAAAGGCCACCTGTGTAGCTAAGCAAAATACACCTGTTGTTTTAAAACACCTGTGTAAACGTTCCCTCGATTATTATTTTTGTATGACCTCCATTGGATGCACGTAAACTTATTTCTCTCCTCGTTTTTTCCTTCATATCCCGAACCCACAATGACCGAGATCAGGTCATATATGCCAGTCGGAATCAGTTTGCGCATTATACCTAGACCACAAATTTAATCCTTCCACCGTCCAGTGGCGATATTCCATAAGGTAGGCAGCAAAAGTTCTTTGCAGCTTCCCTTCTGCCTCTAGCTGCAACCTCTTTATTTCTCTTACTGTACCTCTATACATATTCTTTCTTCTATCTTCCCATCCACCCTCTCCTAACAATAAATTCATGCACAAACTTCCATACAAGTAAAGGACAAGAAGTCGAAAGGTCTGGCAGCACTCCATAAATTATATTATATTATATTTTATTATATATTATATTAATTATATATTATATTATATGTATATATATATATATATATATATATAAGATATATATATATATATATAAGTCATTCACCATTTCCGTGATCATATAACATAACTATCGAGCGAGCTACAATGTCCTTTAATTCTTAATTCGCTCTACCTCGGAATTAATATATTTGAAAGGATCCATAGGTTCGCGACCTGGTCCAGGGCAAACTATTATCGAGAAAAAATTCCCCTTCGGTTAAGCATTATAATTGAAATATATTTAATTCCGAGGTAGAGCGAATTAGATATTAAAGGACATTTATATATATATATCTATATATATATATATATATAATATTGATATATATATATATATATATATCATATATATACATTAAGACTTCAGGAGGGTCCATGATACACATGTTGTTAAAAAGGCCAAATTTTACCCCGTTTATTAACCAAAAAACGTTTCGCACTACTCCAGTGCATCATCAGCTGTTTAAAAGTAAAAGACACAATAAAATACATTATTAACATAAAAGGAATTCACAAAGTAATTAAAATTTACAAGTTAAAACAATAAAAGGTTTTAAAAGCATAAAAAGTACATAAAGCAGAAAACAAAAGAGACTACCAAAACACAACGTCCATAAAGTAGGAGAGAAGAGGGAATGGACATACAATGGCCGTTGGGTCCAAGGCCAGACGACAACTATGCCAGATACAAAGTTGCTGAAGAATCTTACCATTGAGAGAGGGAACAGTCTTTTAATATATAATGTTCTAAAGTGTTAGTGGTTTGGGTCCCTTACATAACCAATTATTGAGAAGGTTGTTTAAGGACTATCTGTTTACATAAGGCGGCATGATTTCTAATATTAGAAAATTCTGGTGCTTGATTCTGTGGCAGTGCGAAAGCTAAAACCCAAATGGCTGCACAATATCGGACTTGCAGAACCTCCGCGTCGATCCAATGTAAGAGCCCGACATCCAGTGGCATTGTGAATTTATAAACAACATTGGATTCGCATGAAGGACTGCAGGCGATCTTGAAATTTAATAAAATGATCTGCTGTACATGGGTTGTTGGAGATAAGTTTACGTTAAGACAGGGTATTCTTTGTCAATTATTCGGTGAGATTAAGGAGAATTTTAGAGTCAGACATTATACGGATTGAGGCATAGAATAATTTTGGGACTCAAAGTGACTGTTGGAGGTTTGTTAAAAATTGTGTTAATAATTATTGGTGGATTTTATGAAAATATTTCTTGGGGCAGGAGTTTTATCTTGAAAGTTGAATAAAAAGACATTTCTTTGTGGAATATTTGCAAGTTGAAGAATATTTTAGAGCTCTATGGACCAAAGGTGTAGATGGTATTAAGTTTGTAAGATACTGACAAGAGCTATAGTAGTTATGGCAAGGCCGTATATGTCCGCTTTCTATAAACAGAAGTAGTGAAACTCAGAATAGTCTTGTCACCTTAATATCAAAAAAAGGGAAGACTACTTCGCTCTCTACTCCATGATTAAATGAGTGTTTGGATGGACGTTGATTAATATATTCTAGAATAAAGAGCTTGCCCAAGAGTGCTGGAACAAAACAAAACGTGTCATCACATATCTGGGAAAAAAGACGGTTTGAAAATTACGATTACATGATTTAAAATTTCGTTTTCAAGGCAGGACATTAAAAAGTTAGCAAAAAGGGGCCCAGAGGCGACCCCATAGCAAAACTCCATCAACCTGCGACTAAAGCAGTTGCCTTATAAAAATGAACATTTAATCTTACACTGCAAGTTCAAGTAGTGTTTAAAGATGCTCTGTTAAAACCATGAAAAACTGTATCTCGCTAATAAAAACCTTATCTAGAATAATATTGATAGTTTCATTAAGTGGGACATGAGTGAAGGAGACTCTACATCAAAATTACCATGTAATAGTCTCCATCTTGGTTGGTACTTTGCTGTTGGAATTGTACCAATTTTTTTAAAGAAAATTCATTGCTACTATATTCAGAAAGTAACCGGCTCAAAATTTGTAGATAGAGAAACGAAGGACTTATATAGGCAGCAAATGGGTCTAAGAGGTATTATTAGGGCTTGTGAATTTTGGGTTGGCCATACAAAATATGAAAGAAGAGCAGTCACAAATAGTTGTTGATATGTGTCTCGTTGATAATATTTCAGTAAAGGGTCCGAATAGACGAAAGTACTTGGGGCCCTTATCTCGCTTTTTTCATTTTTCCTTTCGTGGCAAAAAACTTATTATACATAGCATCACTTTATATACTTTCGTGATCAAGGTATTCATATATATATATATATTATATATATATATATATATATATATATATATCTATACTATATCTATACTATATTCTAGATCGATTCTATATCGATATAATAGATATATATATATATATATATATATATCTATATATATATATATGTATATATATATTAGCAATAAGGAACTAAATGTGCTTAGAGAGAGAGAGATAGAAGTGTAGGTAATATAATTTTATACGCTTGAGAGAGAGGAGTCAGTCCTGGGAGTACTACGGAATGCAACAATATTTTATTTTTCGACCCAGATTATTTGTACCGATGCAAGTTTAGTTAGATCACGGCCATGCACTAAACACGCGTTCACTTCAAAATCAAAAACTGCACAGAGGCCATTTATAGTCCTCCCCTGGTATTTAACAATGGTTGTGGATTAAGAGGGGGAGGGGGGAGGGGGTCACAGATGGGGTTGTGTGTGTGTGTGTGTGGTGTGTGTTGTGGTGTGTGAGATGAGAGAGAGAGAGAGAGAGAGAGGAGAGAGAGAGTCATTATTTAAAAATGAGGAATAGTACGCTTGTTCGCTATACAAACGCTTGTCGGCCAGAGAGAGAGACGAGAGAGAGAGAATTATAGATGTCGGTTTTGTTCCCCCCAAAAAATTGTTCAGTGCTATAAAAACACTCCACCTATGAGGAAAAAAAGAATGATGAAACATTTAATGTCTATGCGATGTCTACTCTAAGGTGGAGGACTAACTTATAACAAGTCTCTGAGACATCATCATCCTTGTAACTCCACTCACGCGAGGCATCAGACAGCAGAAGCAGCAGCAGGCCACAAGAAAACAACTCAGATGATAATGCGAAAAAGAAACACATCCAAAGGCACAAAATAAAAACAAACGTAATAAAACAGGCTGGAATTATTATAGAGAGCAAACATACACACACACAAACACAAAGAACAAAAGGATGTCTGTGACCAGTTTGATTGAAATGTTTAACCGAGTGTTTTGAGTATAGTGAGTATTTGTGAGTTTAGTTTTTATGGAGTGTTTAGTGTATAGTGAGTGTTGGGTATATCAGTGAGTGTTTAGTGTTATTGAGTGTGAATGTATGTTAAGTATTGTGTGTTTAGTGGGTTGTTAAGTGGCCATTGTGACTGTTAGTGTTAGTGATTGTACCTTACTGTTTGGTTGCGCTCAGTGACTGTATGCAAAGAAAGTCCTGTAATTTACAGGAACAAAGTGCGTAGGCCAACATGTTTTTGTAAGGTATGTTTCTCTGTGAAATTGGGTCTGGAAATAAACAATAGTTATAATAATAATAATAACTAATAATATCAGTAACACTATAATGATACAAATAGTAGCAATAATAGTAGTAATGATAGTAATAAAATAATGATAGTAAAAAAGATAAAAATGATAATAGCAAAAATATTAATAATAATAGGTGATGAAGTATATACTGTGAAGCTGTGACCTTTCAATATGGCCGCCCGAAGTCACACACTCGGCAGGGAGTTGATTGCTTTATTGCCACTTCCAGTGAATGACGCTCTATGCAACAGAACCAAACAAGACGAATCCAACATTCTTCATCGTCAGTTTATTATTGATTATTATTATATATTATGTTCCCAAATACTATATTCCGCACGGATAGATTCGTATAGAGTCCATGAAATAATTGTCACTTGCTACAAATATCTTCATTTCTTGATAATATTTTTCCATTTTTTTTTTTATTTTCAAATCGTGTTCCATATTGAACTGAAGATAATATCCTCCTGCCTGGGATACGGGTAGTTCACCTCGTTTTTTTCCCTCTCCTCTCTCTCATCTATTCCCAACAAGTAGTTTTATTTATATTATTATTAATATTATTATTATATTATTATATTATTATGATTATTATAATTCACTACTCTTCTTTTGTCGCCTTTCCAATGGATGGTCGAAGGAAACATTTATAATAAATAATATCTGCGATGACACTAAACGCCAGAATGCGAGGCATGGCGGGGAATAGGTGATCTAGGCCTAGTGATCCTCCTCTCGCCAGTGACCCAAAAGGCTTAGATTTCTCATATTCATTCCATTCTTGACCCTTCGTGCCATCCTGAGTCAATATAATGTCATATTAATTAATCCATTGTTTTTTTTTTTTTTCAATCTAGGTTACGAGAGAGAGAGAGAGAGAGATGAGATGGGATGAGAGAGAGGGGGGGGGGGGGGGGGGGGGGGAGAGAGAGATATGGCTCTTAAAAACTTTCAGATTCTTGCCATGACGCCCAAGGAAAGCAGATCCTGATATGCTTTAACCATAATTCAATGAAACAAAATTCTAATAATATATATTTATTTTATTTGTTTTAATGCCTAAAAACCGACATTGACAGAAACGCACACCTTTGAAAGCACCACAGCGGGACCGTATGAAACTGTTCCAGAGGTGAATTGAAACCGTTCCCAAAGGTTTGAAACGTTGTTGCTGTTTGAAAAATGTTATAGTTCAATAACTGTTTCAGAGGTTGCAGTATGAGAAACTTGTCCTAGAGGTTGAAAAACAGTTGTACCCATATACATTTCCGTGTTTAAAGATATTGTAGACTTAAAATATATACATGTGTGTGAGGTTAGGGAGGTGTTCAGGGGGTGTTGTAGTAGGGCACCCAGAGGTCGGGGGGAAAAGGGAGTCTGAGCAGGCACCTGTAGAGCGATTCAAAATTCAAATCCACTGCAGCCCGGTGATAACGTCTTCCGTTCCCCTGTGTTCTTATGCTGGACTGGCTGACTTCGATTTTAATCACAGCATACAAACCCTGGCAAAATGGAATAGTAAGTCATTTACAGTAACTAGTACTCATATGTAGTCAAGAAACTAATTTCCCATCACTTCGCCACCTCACGACGAGTGCAATGATTCACTACTTCAATGAAGCTGAAGTCGGGGATGGAAGCCTTGCTTGAGCGCGAAGCCTGAGCGCGACGCAGTTGTAATGTGCATCGCAACGGTATACGAAGTCTCTCTCTCGCTCTTATCTAACACACTGTTAGGCCTATAGTAAATGTGTGAAATGTATGCATATTATAAATAAACTCCAGCAGATATGAAGTAAGATTTATTTATTATACATAATAATATAAGAAGTGCAGGGCGTGAAATTATGTTATGTATGTCTGATGTAAGAATTAGGGACGTCTACGACGATCTTAAGACTTCTTTTCCATCGGATTCAAAGATCTTTCATTAACGACATTGATTTCTATGTGATTAAGTTTAGTTGTTTATACCGACTGTTATAGACATGTCATAGTCCTCTCCCAGCTGTCATTAACCAGGCGTTCTGTTCTGCCTGCCTGCTGTTCCATCACGGGATGTTGCTGCACGCAGAGCAAGAAGCCCGTCTCTGCAACATATATAAGGCCTTCTGGATCTAAAAACTAAAGTCCAGTATTTTTCGGCTGATGGACTCGCTAGTCGACTGTTGAAGGTCGCAGATGGGGTGGGGGACATGGATATGAATAATAATAAAAAAAAAAAAAAAAATACCGGCTTATCAATTATGTGGAAGACCCGAATCCTTGGGACGCAAACCTAGACCTATGACGACAGACTATTTCATATATTGATGATTTACTTGATCAGGTAACGGGCTTTGTAATATCTAGCTATCTATCTATCTACTATCTATCTATCTATCTATATATATATTATATATACTATATATTTAATTATAACATATATATATATAGATAGATATATATATATAGGTAGAGCAGTTATATGGTACGAATGTGAAAAGTGGACATCTGGGTGAGTAATCTGTGGAATGCCAGCGCGTCAGAAGAGCCGATTAGTAGTATCAAAGAGAAATATAATGAATAATAAAAGTTAAAGGAGAGTCGAGAGAGAGATAGAGACTCTCTCTCTCTCTCTCTCCTCTCTCTCTCTCATTAGAATAATGCGTGAAAAAAGTTTTCCTTTCTTCCTCCTCCAACTTTTGAAATCCATCAACGGAAAATTGTTGCACTTTTAAACAATTATTGTAATTGTAAACGATAACATTGTTCGTAAGTCCGAATTACAACAAAATATGTTGGACTTAATACTAAATGAATCGTGATCATAGTTTACATTTTTTTTAATGAAAAGCGAAGGAGAATTGGTGGGGAGGAGGAAGTGGCTGTGTGGTGGTTGGTGGTGGTGGTTTTGGTTCTGAATGCAAGGCAGCATAAAGCTCTCTCCTCACTCTCTGGGGATTCAGTCTCTAGTCTCTCTCTCTCTCTCTCCCCCTCTTTGTTTCTTAAGTGAGCCCCCTCTCTGTATAGACTCTGTCTCTGTCTAGTAGTCCTTTTTTTCTTTTTTTGTCTTCTCAGTGACTGTCTCTCTCTCTATCCTCTCTCTCAACTCTGTCTCGTAGTGACTCTCTCGCTCTCTCTCTCTCTCTCTCTCTATCTCTCTCCGCGGAGATATTAACTAGTCTTTCAGACATCCTAATCCTTAACTCGCACTGCACTCCGTCCCTTATGGACACATCCTCTCTCTCTCTCTCTCTCTCTATCGTTTCATGCAAAAGGCTAAAGAAGCTTCTCTATTATTAATGATGTTTTACTACTAAGGTGAGATGGATAGGAAACAATGAGTTCATGATGACTGAATCCCATAATATGAACTCTAAAACCTAAATTATGTTGTACTGAGAGATGAGAGAGAGGAGAGGAGAGAGAGAGAGAGAGAGGAGAGAGAGGAGAGAGCAAAAGTAGAACTGTGGATTCAATTTTATCACTGTGAACATCGATGCCTGAACTTATACTTTATCTCTCCGAATGATCTCTTTTCCTTTCCTTCCTTTTTATCAGATTTCCCTTCGTTCGTTCTATCCGTTTCGATGATTATCCAACCCCCGCCTCGCGCTTCTTCTCTCTCTCTCTCTCTTCTTCTTCTTCTTCTTATTCTTCTTCATTCTCTTATCCTCATAAACTCCAGAGAGATCATTATATTCTGATTGCGGATCTGTAGCACCTAAAAGCCGCCCACCAGTCCACCTCGTATAAATAGACAAGAATGCTGTTAAACGTTTCTGAAAAGATGCTATGAAAATTGCTGCTCGAAAATGCTGTTAAAATAGCTGGTTCCTAAAAGCGCGTTGAAATGCTGTTCTGATGCTGTCGAAAAGGCAAAAGATGCAGTTCCAAAAATGCAGTTAAAGATGGGTGTTCGAAAATGCTGCTTAGGAAAGATGCTGTAAGAACGCTGTTCGAAAGTGCTGTTAGATGTGTTAAAACGCTGTTGAAGGTACGTTAAAGATGCTGTTAAAAAACGCTGGTAGAAGGTGTGTTAAAACGCTGTTAAAAGGTGCTGTTTATATGCTGTTAAAAAACGCTGTTAGAAGCGTGTGTTAAAACGCTGTTAGAAGGTGCTGTTAGATGCTGTAAAAAACGCCGTTAGAAGGTGCTGTTAAAAGGTGCTTTAAAACGCTGTAGAAGGTACTGTTAAAAAACACTGTTAGATAGAAGGTGCTGTAGATGCTGTTGAAACGCCGTTAGAAGGTGCTGTTAAAAACGCTGTTAGAAGATGCTGTTGAAGGTACCTATTAAAAGATGCTTTAAAGATGCTGTTAAAAACGTGTAAGAAGGTGACTGTTAAAGATACTGTTTAAAACGCTGTTAGAAGGTGCTGTTCAAAAAAGATGCGGTTAAACGGTGCTTGAAGGTGCTGTTAAAAAGATACTGTTAAAAATGCTATTGGAAGGTGCTGCTAAAAAGCTCTTGCTAGTGCTGTTAAAAATGCACTTCGAAGCGCTGTTTAAAGGCTGTTTGCAGTGTGCTGTAAAAGATGCTGTTTAAAACGTCGTTTGAAAGTGCTGTTAAAAACGCTGTTAGAAAATGTGGGGGTAGGTTGTAGGTGGGTATGGGCTCAACATTCAGCCCTATTTGAAGGTGTGCTGACTACGGTTTAAAATGATAAATAAATGGACTATAATTCGCTGAAACTGCATCCTAATCTCTGCTCTCTCTCTCTCTCTCTCTCTATGGTAATTATAACAGTGATCAGAGAACACTGATGAAAATATCCAAAATGTATGGTTGCAAATAATATATATATAAATATATATATATATTAGATATATATATATATTATATATAATATATATATAATATAACTATATATAGATGCGTGTGTGAAACTAAAGAATTTTACGGCTTCCCTCATCAAATAAGCTTAAATCCCCTTTTTTCTCATTGATTTAATTCTTTAAAATTTTATTTCTTTGGTGCTATTATAACTGTGACTGAAATATCAAAATTTCCGCTGGACTTTTCAGTTCCTTTCCGCCGGAGACATTATTTATTGACTCACTTTCAAGTCGTCATTCCATGTGCATGGTTTCTGCTGCAAGCCGTTCGAAGTCTTAAGGAGGAGCCTTCAGTCGCTCAAAGTCCTTCCGGAAAGGGGTTCCCGCCAGGAATCTGGAAAACATGCATCGAAGCCGAAATGAATTCTGCGGAATCCCGGAGCTCCAGTGGCATTTTCCAATTCTGACTTGATTCTGGGGAAGAAAGGCAACCATGTTTTGTCTTGGTAAATTTAACTTTGTGAAAAACGCAATGGCTCTGATCCTACCGGATCGTGTAAACCTATATAAAGGAATCTCGGAGGATTGTTTATTGGTATAACGCAGCATCTCTTGTTTGGGAGGACTTATTGGCCGCGCACAGCAGTGCATTGGAGGCCAGAAGGCTCTCCAGATTGCTCAAGACGCTACTACAACTTGCCCGGATGAAGCCGAAGACGACCTTTTTCTAGCACCGAGATGATCTCTCTCCTGAAGGAAGACTGACGGATGCTCGGGAGGAGAACATTTCCTCATGGATGAGATCGAAGACTTGAATTTGAGACGAGCTACTTCTGACAAACGACAAATCAAGATTGCTGGACCAGTTAATGGAAGAGAAGCATAACGCTGAAGGGCTTCGCTAAAGAACGCGACTTGCTTGAAGAGGCGAATGAACACATGAGGCAGCAAATAGAAGAGTTGCAAGAAGGCATTACACTGAAGGAAAAGGGAAGACAGAAAGAAAATTCTGCATGAAGAACTCGCATGCAGAGAGACAGAATGTGAGCAGAACCGGGAAAAAGTAGAAGAACGCAGAAACAAGCGAAGACAACGATTTCTATGTTGGCACCTTGAGGAAAAGTTAAGGCCCCGAAAGCAGAGAGAAAAGAGACTGGACCCAGGTCGGCCACCAGAACTCAAGGAGAGACAGCGACGAGTCTCACAGCGAGAAAACCAGCGTCTGTTTCACTAGAAATATGGATCAAGTGAAAAATCACGTCGTGAGACGCAGGAGACTCAAGGGTCTGCAGAAGGAGGCCCATTTCATGGAAGCCAGAGTTCAGTCGCTTCGAAGAAGATCAAGATGAAAAAGCCTAAGATGATGCCTCGGCTGATGAGAAAAAGAAAAAGGAAACAAGTTCTACAAGCTTGGACGCCTGGAAGAGTTGTGAATGTTTCCTCAGATCCACTGAATGTGGCCGACGACAAGCGGACTACAGGTGAGACTGGGATTGTGTCTCTTGTGCTTCGCAGACACAGCGAAGCTCCATGGTCCAGCTTGAAGGATTAGATGGTTCCCAAGATTGGTGCAGCCGCAAACGCCCTCCAAAGAATGCAATGTTCACGGCTGCCCCACTACATCCTGGGAATTGCTTGAAACGGCTAATTTGAAGATATAGAGTGGGCCTACAGGAAGCGGGCACTCAAGTCGGACCTGATAGGTGCCAAGGGTCTGAAGAACAAGCGACAACGTAGGAAGGAAATCATTGCATGAAGGTCAATTATGCCAACGATCTCCGGCATGATGCGGAGGAAAGACGAGAATACTACGTGTAAGGAGTTCATTCAAGAACAGCAGTAGAGTGTTTCAAGATCCCAGGAGGCCATTTTAAAGTAAGAGAAGAGACCTGGAAGGAGAGCGAAGAGGATGAACACTAAAGGGGACACTAGGATGGAAACAGCCCATGATTAACCAACATGACTTGTCACAGTTGGTGATGTTGCATCGTGTTCCAGAGGAGCTGTGATCTTTCGGCCCATCGATGGCTTGACTGGAGGAGGGTGTTTCACTGCTGCTCCCCCAGCAGCAACCAGCGACGGAGGTCCCCCCCACCCTCCCACACACCCATCCTGCAATTCAACCCCATTAGACTGGACCAAGAAAGATCGCAAGCCTCTTGAGAACATGACGCAAGCATCACAAATGGTGACCAGTCAGAACCTTCACTTGGGCTGTTCTTTGTAGCGTAAAGACAAGTCTTGTAAACGTCCTTCATCAAGCATCCTCGGGCGAATTACTCTCGCTCCCTGCGGAGGAAGGAGGACCAAGGCTATCAGAAGAGAGCCGACATGCCTTCTACCTTCACATGTGAATTGGTTATGCACTGCATGTCGAATCTCATCATTTTTGCATCATACTGCAGTGGGCAACCTCTGGCGTGGCGTTAAAAACACGTAAGTTCAATGCCTTTTATATATGCAAATATGGGTTATGCAATGATAAATGGATGATCACTCAATATACTCCACTGTGGCACCTCCGGTGTGGCGTAAAAAAACATGTTAGTTAATGCATTCTACTCATATGTGATTCGGTTATGCATTGCCATGTAGAATTCCATCTTTTGCATATAATGCAGTGGCAACACTCTGGCGGGCGTAAAAACCCGTAGTTCAATGCCTTTTATATAGCAAAATGTGGGTTATGACAGTGACATAAGGGAATTGAGTACTTGCATGTTCTCCTACTGTGGCACCTTTGCGTGGCGTCAAAACCGTAAGTTCAATGCCAAATATTAGTATATGCAAATATTTGATCAGTGTGTCAAGAGGAAAAGATTCCCACTCTCTTGGCTTAGCTGATGAGCTGAGAATGGGGAAGGGCCACCCCTGGCAAAATAAACCCCAATTCCGATGACGCTCCATTGGCGAAGATTGCCCAGGGGTGAGATCGCTTGCGATCGTGAAAGGCATAATTATAATATATAAATATTATTATATATATATATCTAGTATATATATATTAATATATCTATTATATATAGTATTATATATATATATTATAATATACAGATATATAGTATATATATATATATATCTATATAGATATTATAAATATAGATAAAATATATAGATATATATATATATTATATATATTATAAAAATATACAGAGATATATATTATATAGATATATAATATATCTATATACTTATATAGATACAATATATAATATATATATAGAAGATATATATAGATATAGATATATCTAGTATAGCTATATATCTATATATATCGATAGATATAGATATATGATATATTATATATATATGATGAGATCACTATATTGATAGATATATATATAGATATATATATATATATATATGGATATGTATATATATGAATATATATATGTATATGTTATAGATATATATATATATATATTATATATATATATAATATATATATTAGATGTATATAGATATAGATATAGATATGATATATATATATATATATAGTGAATATATATATTATATATATTATAGCATATATATATATAATCTAGATACTGATATTATATATAGATTGATAATATATATACTATATATATAGATATATCGATATAGATATATATCTATATATATATAATCTATATATATATATATAGATATCTAATAGATATATCTGTATATAAATTTTATCTATGTATATATATCTGTATAGATATATCTGTTATATAATATATCTGGTAGTATATCTATAGTATATATTATATAGATATAATATATATATACCTATATATCTATATATATATATCTTACATATATGTTATTATAGATATATATAGATATATATATATATATATATATATATATATATTAGATCATATATATTTATATATAAATAGAATACAAAGTATGTTACACACAGATATACATACACATACACGGTACACAGCTAAATGCCATTGCCATTTTGAGTTACACACTTACCAACTCACACACACCCACACTCGCACCACCGCTCACTCAAAACAGACAGACATATAACCACAATATATATATATATATATTATATATATATATATAATATTATATCTATCTATCATATCTTCTATATCATATATCTATATATATATATAGAGTATATATATAGGTGTTGTGATGTGGTTATATGTCTGTCTGTTTGAGGTGATAAGTGTTGTACTAAAAATATGGCATCGGCGTTAGCTGTGCTACCTGTAGTGTATGTATATGGGTGTGTACATACTTTTTATATCTATGTAATGTATATATATATATATATATATATATATATGTATATATATATATATATATATATATATATATAATAGATATAGTATAATTTTTTATATATATATATATATATATATATCAATACACATTAGATATACAAAGCAGTACACACCATTATACAGACACATACAAATTACACAGCTCAGATGCCATTTTTAGTACCACACGTACACACACACACACCAAACGCTCACTCAGACAGAGAGACATTATAACCACAACCTTGCCACCAAGCACACGCAATTGCTTTTAGGCGCATCACCGCAGCAGCGGAAACAAAAAAGGAGGAGGAGGATGCCTACTCTATACTAAGTAGGAAGTGAAATGGGGCCTTTAATCAACCACTCCTATAAACAACAAGCGGCGGAATGTTGGGAAAATGGTACAAAATAAGCCTAGGATATTCAGTGAGAAATAATAATAATAGTACAGGTTTATTGAAAATAATGGCTATTTTATTGCATTATTTTCAATAAACCTGTATTAATTTTGAAGGGCATCTTCCAGCAAATAATAACAATAATAATAATTCCAAAGGATAATATTCCACCCGAGTAGTTGAGGAGCTGAATATAATTACGTATCAAATATCAGTCGAAATTTATGTCGTCTGTTGTTAACGATTGGAAACTGGCGGGAGGTATTTTGGGGCTGTTAGTAGCTATGTATGTATGGTATGTATGTAAGTGAAATGCGGACGGACGGACAAATAGCATTTAAAAAAGCCGTTCCTTTGAAAGTACGCAAATACACTTCAAAGTCATAATGCAACGACAGCACAGTCTCGTCCATCCCAATTAAGAAGAGAAGAAGAAGAAGAAAAGCCGGGGTGTGGACCTATCCAGAGTTGAAATGAAAGCCATCAGAAAAGAGATAGGCAGAATTGGAAAACTGCTTCACTCACACAAAACAACGCCAACAAGCTCGACTCAAAGTCTATCACAACTTCATGGCACGGTACTACCACCATCGCTCTCTTAGTTACCTGGAGATAACGTCACTGTGACACAGGCTTACTTTGAAAAATATCGCCTATTTGATGTCTTAGTGATTTAAACACAAAAGAATGCCTCCTCTCTCTCTCTCTCTCTCAACAGAAATACACAAACATGGTGAGCACAGGACTCACAAATACGTATAGAGTACTGACCATATTCATTTTCATACAAATCTTGCATGCATTCATATGCGCAATCATTAGCACACCAGCATTTCAGGCAAAAGGCAACAATACATTCCCACCCATAACCAAATATTGCCTAGATCTGCATTGCCAAATTTTATCATTCACTTAGCCCGAGGCAACCCGGATGACGATTTCCTCGGGACTGCCAATGACAGCCTGGCTGACACACAAACAAAGTGGCCGTTCAATTTACATATCCAACTCTCCTTTAAGCATCTCAATTCCGAGCGCCAATAAGACCACAGCCTAAACTCTTTCCCAGGCCTGTGTTATCACGATACGCTTTTTTTTTTTATTCCCTTTGGCTTTCCAAGGGATGCAGGGGAATAATTACACTATCTCCACTCGATCTGGCATATAGGAATTCCTTTACGTTAAGGGAATATATCTCAAAAAATTGTCTATAAAGTTATCTATATATCTATCTATGCATATAATATGATATATATATATATATATATATTATATGTAATATATACTATATATATGATATAATATATATATATATATATAACAATATAGAGGTATGTATGTATACTTCATGTGAGTATTAATATGTATATGCAAGAAAGTAAATACACGACTAGCTAAATAAACCTTTCGCTTACACCTAGACGCAGTTGAACTATTACCACAACGAACAAGTAAGGACTCTCAGTTCCAGTATTCTTTTAAACTACACTAGGGAAACATCGAGGTAATTTGAAATATCAAACAAACACTTGGAAAGTTCGGTGTATTTATGTGAATTTTCGGGTAATAGAAAGATAACAAAGGAAAAAGGCCAACTGTCTCCAACCTTATAATCAAGAGTGATTACAACCAAAACTGCGGAGAAAAAGGAAGAAAAGAAATAAAGAAGTTTCCCGTTATGACAGCCTCCAAAAACTTGTACTGGGTTTGTTCAAGATAAGAAAAAGATTGTGTGTCCCAAACTTATTAAAAAGTTTATAAAGGGATCCCTCCTACGTTACAAAACGCTAGGCATACAAACACTATTTTCTCTCCCTCTCTTTAACGATGATGCAATTAATTTATGAATGTCAAAAGTACTCAATGAAATTTTTAAGAAAACTCTATTTCAGATCCACGCAGAAACAAGAGCGCCCTACTGATATTTTATTCTTTGCCTAATTTCAAATAAAAAAGAAATGACTTCAAAAAATTTTTTTATTTTAACCTTGAAACTAAGTTTTGATGTTCTCGAAAAAAAAAAATCGTATTTTCATTCTAATCGAAGCACCAAATGGGCCATTCTCCACCAGGAAAAACAAATTGCAAGTAAATCATGGTGAAAGAGAAAATCATCATACGTCTTCGTTCGACTCATTTTTCATATTTCAAACACAATTTCTGCCAAAATCAATAGTTACCTAAAACAGGAATATAATTCGATCACCATTCTGGACGTTTAATACAGACTTAATAGTCATCTCCGAGATATGAGGAAATGAGAGATAAAAATAAAAGGGAAGATGACAAAAATACAGACACAGTTAGTCTCATCAACTCGGCCCTCAGCTAGATACTCGTTAGATCTCGATAAGTTTGTCCTGTGTTACTGCAGTAATCTCTTGTGTCCGTAATATTATTAAAAATACGATATTAAACCTGTAAGAACTCACAATCACGCGGCTTTCGTTTACAGCAAGTATAAAGTATATTAGTTATTAGGAAATTTTCCACGTTATTTAATTTGAAATTAGTTCTAACAAGCTTCTCAAATAACAAAATGCTTTTAGTTTTTCTGTAAAAAGAAAACTATATGAGTCGGTTTGTCTGTCGTCCCGCACTTTTACTGTCCGCCCTCAGATCTAGAAAACTACTGAGGCTTAGAGGGCTGCAAATTGGTATGTCCATCATACCACCCTCCAATCGTCAAACATACAAATTGCAGCTTCTAAACTTTGTAGCTTTTAAATATTTAGGTTAAAGTTAGATATATCGTGCGTCTGGCAACGCCATTTAGGACAGGCCACCATCGGGCATGGGTAAAGTTTCATGGGCAAGGTTTCATACAGCATTATACCGATAAGATAGAATCTATTTCGGTTGGCCTTATTATTAAATGCACAGAAAACTCGATTGCGCCGAAGAAACTTAGCGAATTTCTTGTTTTCTTAAAGTGTTGTAGAATTACTTCAAAAAGTCTAACTTTATAAAGCCACTTATAAGTAATCATAACAACAGTACTGTATCACACGTTCCCATTCTCCAGATCTCGATCAATGATCCAATTGCCAAGTCCTTTCCCCCCCCCCCCCCCAAACCCAACTCACTCACTTCTAGGCATCAGATCCCGCCTTGAGGGATGTCGACTTCATCCCATTAAGAAAAGGTTTTTACTGATGATTTAGAGACTTGCTTGCATCCATGCAAGAACCGTGGCAACTAAGGTCATTCAGCGCGGACAACGGAAATTGGACAGTGACAAGGTTTGAAGGATTAACAGGGAGAAACCCGCAAAGCAGTTACATTATGGAATAACTGTTACGAGAGGGTGGACAGTAAGATGGAAGAAAGAATAATGTATGAGGCACAGTAGGAGGAAGGACTTGTGGGTTGCAGCTAGGGGCCGCCGGGACGCTGCAAAGAACCTTAAATTAATGCTTACATGTACCACCGCCATGAGGTGGCACTGACGGGCACTACCTACAGGGGGAAGAAAAGATTGAGCTTAAGGAGAGACCTAAGTGCGGCAGGAAATCGATAAAGGATAACCCTTAATTAAAAAGTTTCGGTATAAGATGATCATTCTTCCGGAGAAGCTCAGATCGCCATTACTGTTCTTACTTCATTCACACGAGTCGTGTGATCATTAGCGAGGACGTAAGGTGAATTCAAAGTACCTCACTTTCAAAGGCCGGTCTTGTTTTATGTATTTCCTTTTTCGTGAGAGATCTATGTTTTTTTTACCGCAATTAATTAACTTTGAAAAAACATGAAAGGATATTAGCATAAAGTATTCTTCATCGCTATACGACAAAAAAAAAACGAAAAGTCATGCATCAATTCGAAGATGTGGTAAAAAGTGTAACTTCTAATAATTAATTGCTTGCCGTAAACAACAAAACATAAAAAACTTAACTTAATTATACAGGTATAGCCAGATCCCATTTCTTTAATTTTCGATTCATGTGGATATTATTTATCTCTCCTCTATCTCTCTCTCTCTCTCTCTCTCTTCTCTCTCTCTCTCTCCTCTCACCTAGCTAAAACTGAGCAAGAGTAAAAGATATCTTTCAAAAAAGTCAAAAGGCATCGAGAACCGAAAAGATATAATTCTATCGTGTAATAAATATACACATTTTATAAAAGAAATCCCGCATTACGGAGGTATAAAGGTCTCACACGTTAATAAATCTAAAATGTATTATATCCTCTTTTCAAAAGGGTTACGAACATGAGGTTTTTCTGATATCTCAGAAAACTACAGTTGAACGTCCTTCGTTGTTTGTTGTTTGTTTGATGGTTGTTGCTACGTTCCATGGAACCAGGGTACTTCAGCACGGAACCACGGCTTTACGTGACTTCCGAACCACGTCGAGAAGTGACACTTCTATCACCAGGAATACAATCTCTGACCACCTCAATGGATATGGCCGAGAACTGAACTCGCGGTCATCGAGGTTACACGCCAAGACCAAACCGACCACGCCACTGATGCGCTCCCCTCGTGATAAAAGCGATGCGACAGGTCTCGCTGATCAATAACAAATGGTCGTCGTCTAAAGGAGCAAAATGAGAGAGAGAGAGAGAGAGAGAGAAGAGAGAGAGAAGGAGAGAGAGACGAGAGAGAGAGAGAGAGTAATAATAATAATAATAATAATAATAATTAAATAATATAATATTAATAATAATAATAACTAATAATTCTTTACTTCAATATTTACATTGGGTATTCATAAAATATAAAACTAAATTAGTAAAATCATCTTACAAATAGTTAAAATATTAGTTATTTAGACTTACAAAAGTTTGTTTAAGAGTCACAAATAGACTAAAATTCAGCAATTAAAGAAATTCATCAATAATAAAAGAATATAATAAAATAGAGAGTAATTTATTCAAGATATAATGAGTAATAATTATTCTTCTTGAATATCAAAATACATGTCATAGGCCACATAAGGTGCGTTAAAAAACAAGTCATGTGACAAATAGTATTAAAATACACAAAGTAAAACAAATAAGCATCACAAGGACTAAGGATATCATAATTTGTAAAATAAAAGCCATCTTATCAATAAGTATTACCTTAAACTACTCCAATATCGATAAAAGAACAGTAGCGCCTTCAAAAGCATTTTTAATATGACAATTAATCATAAGTTCAGTAAAACTTACATAATCGGAACCATATAAAATTAGTTATTTCTACATACAGATTTGTCCTGCTGTCGAGTAGAAACCCCATTAACTGTGTGTATGTTGGAAAATTATATAACATCAGGGAGTTTTTTTTGTGTTGTTTTGATACCAGATTACAAACATCTATGGTATATTGTCTTTTATCTTAACCGTTCTAATTTTTGTGAGGGTAAGGGATATATGGTCATGTTTTTTTACATTTACCAACACGCCACTCGGTGGCAAAGTTTTGAAGTTTTTGAAACCTTTTCATTGTGTAGGCCAGTTACTTCCCAAAT
The DNA here is from genome assembly GCF_015104395.2 of Macrobrachium nipponense. Taxonomy (NCBI): domain Eukaryota; kingdom Metazoa; phylum Arthropoda; class Malacostraca; order Decapoda; family Palaemonidae; genus Macrobrachium; species Macrobrachium nipponense. The sequence continues at coordinate 52,225,194 of NC_087214.1, forward strand.
TCTTTAACATAGGATCTATACTCATAGCCAGCGAACCTCTGAACAACTATTTTACGCGTAGAAGAATAAAATGAACTTTTACTTATTTAAATAAATTAAAAGTACTCATCACTTTCTTATAATTAATTCTATATGCGTTTCAAACCTCATATATCTGACAAATAAAAACCCTAGAGTTTTAACAGCGTCATGGGTTAATCATATTTCAATTAAAATCTATTTGCACATTGTTCCAATTTCGGATATATATTGTCGAGAACCTATAAAATGAATGTTGTTTATCATTAATAAGCCAGACATTAGTTAAGAAGTAGTATTTGGTCTTCTTTAGTAGGTATTCTGACTATGAATTAGTTCGTCCATTTCATTAACATTCCTTCAATTAAGCAGATCTGGGTGTCGTGCGTATTGGATGACGAAACAGCGGGTACGTGATTTTACCAGATCTATGACATATATTACAAGAGATTGGGACCAAGATAGAGCACGGGGTGGGTTTACACCAAACTCTATCATTATTTGAGAAGACACAATTCGACCTATTGTATGACTGGGATAGTTATTGTAAGTAATGCATAAAACCAGAGGGATCTATACTCAGTGATGTACATTTAAACAAATAATATATTGTGCTCACCCCCGCCCCTGTCGAAGGCTTTTGAAGAGGTCAAGTAAACGGAGTAGTGAAAAACTTTTTTGTATTATCCATGTATTATAAATCTTATCTGATATTTTTAATAGAGCCGTTTCAGCTGTAATTTGGTCTCAAGTCGTGTTGACTTTGTGAGATTTAGACCCTTTGTCTCTAGAAAATCAGTTAATTGAATAAGCAATTATTTTTTCTAAGAACTTTTGTCAATATCGTGCAAGATATAGGACGATAATGGAGGACGTCTTCCACTCTTAAAAAAACAAGAATTACTACGTTGGGGATTTCTTCATAACTCGGATACTGTTTATGGCTATGGATGTGTTAATTATAAACTGTAAGTAAAATGCAATACTGTATAACTCATCCCTAATGAAACGCAAGCTAATCCCGTCAGATTCCAAGGCATTGGGGCTTTAAGATTTCTTATGATAAAATGACAGTATTACAATCAACGGAGTAGGTTTAAAACATATAATCTCTAACTGAATATTACGTGCTGTTCGTAGAGATCTTACATTTCCTAATTTCCTCTTGGTTTTTCGAAAGCTTTTTTCTCGGACATCAGCGAAAAAATCATTGAATTTTTTCAGCCTTAGAGTGTACATCAGTTACTGCTGGCACATGGCATAGAGCTCCTATTGTTTGTTGTCCATTAAATGACATATTTTTTTATTTTCCAAGTAGCAGCAAACGTTGCACTTTAGCTTTCTGATATTCGCTTTTGTAATACTGCCCTTACGGCTTCCAGCTAACTTTGAATTGACTCTCTCTTCAGGTCTTTTATGTTTTTCTCTCAGAGAGATGTTTTCAAAGTTTGATTTTTAACTCACTTTCGGCTGTCTCTTCTTTCGTGTCCCGCTTTATTTCACTGTTATCCAGGGCGCCCACATAATAGGGGGAGACGATACGATTCTTTCGTTACAAACCGGAGCACAAATGTTTGGCACGATGTAAAGACGTCGTTTAAAATTCCCAACTTGGGTTGTTTTCATTGCCAGATTAAAATTCAATTTAATATATTTACGTTATTCGTGAGAAGACACAAAGGAAAGTATGGAGAATAATTTTGCAAACATCTAAAAGTTTAAAATAGGTATCTTTTTTGGCGTACGAATATTCAACATGAGTTAAGATTGTTTCGTGATCTGCCACCAAGCGTTGGTATAATATCAATATTTGTTATTCATATGTTTAGCATTTGTATGAACGAGATCAATTATTAAAGACGCTGATGTAGGAGTAATTCTAATAGGTTTGTTTACTATATGATCGAAATTAGTTTTTTAATGAGTTTATACAGTTTAACATTATCGTCTTTAGCAGATCATCATTAAAATCCCCATAAATAAAATGTATGCTATTTCGTAAAATAATTTCTTTAAAAATATCGGAGATTATAATCAAAGATGGTTGCCGGAGCTTGGGATGGCGATCTATAGCTACGCATTCCTACAATAACAGAAGGAACTTGCGATATGGATCGAGATCCACTTGTCTTCTACACCATCACAGCTTTTTATCGTTTAAATTCATTTCGGTGACTTGCAAATAGTCCTGGACAAAATTACATAACCCCCCACCCCGACCTTGATCCTGACGGTAGACATTATACAAGGGAATTTTATAAATGCTTCTCTTATATTAGTGTATAACCATGTTTCGCTAACACATAGAATATCAATGTTTTGTTCGTTTAACATAAGTTCTATTTCAAGTTTATGACTCAACAAGGATTGGGCATTAATATGGACTACCGTTAACATATCACTGAATCTAGGAGAAGTCTTCCTGTCGGCACCATCTTCCTGGCCAAGATCCTAGTGGTTGGGGATTTGTTCATATAAGAGAGAGAGAGAGAGAGAGAGAGAGAGAGAGAGAGAGAGAGAGAGAGAGAGAGAGAGAATGATATGGCCATAGTAGCCTAATAAAGTTGTTTTAAAACAATCATTAATTCGTATCTGGTTTCAGACAACACGAGCTGGTAATTTTACATGTACGAAGAGAGAGAGAGAGAGAGAGAGAGAGAGAGAGAGAGAGAGAGAGAGACTCGAGTATGTGAACGCCCTAAAAGTCAAGACAAGAATACAATTCATCTCTCTCTCTCTCTCTAATGGTTATATCCAAATATTCGTCTAACTGAAAAAAATAAGACATAATAAAAAATAAATGTATAAAAGACACAATGAGGCCGTGTGTGTTCAAGGGTGTGTATGCATGTTTGTGTGTGTATACGTGTGTTCATAGGTGTTAAGTGTGTGAATGCATGTTTGTGTATGTGTATGCATATGTGAATATACATGAGTGTAATTGTGTGTATGTATGTGTGTGAATGCATGTGTGTATGCATGTGTGTATACATGTGTTCAAGGGTGCGTGTGTATGTAAGTGTGTGATGCTGTGGTTCAAGTGTGGATGTATATGTATGTAAGTATGGTGTATGCTCGTGTATACATGTGTTCAAGGATGTGTGTGTATGCATGTGTAGTGTGATGCATATGTGTGTGTAAACATGTAAAGTGGTGTCTCGTGTGTGTATATGCATGTGTGTGTATACCTGTTTTATTCAAGGGTGTGTATGCATGTGTAGTGTGTGCTGTGTGTATATGTATGCTATATAGTTTCACGAAGCAATTAATCATATCGACCGTGAAAATAAAAACGGAAGAAAAATATTAAATTAAGATTTATTTAATTGTATATAATTAATAATAAAAAAAAAAGGTCATATGTAGGCTTACTCCCCGAGTAAGCGATAAAATGCTGTCACCATGGAGGCAGAGGCCTATAATATGACCCTACAAGGAGGGACTGGGATCCCACCTCCACCATATAACCCCCCCCCCTCCCCCCGTCCCCCAACCATATAACCCACCCGCCTCTACCGATTTCATTTCACACAAAAACGCCATCGCTATCATCGCCACCACTTTGTCCCCCCATCTCCAACACCCGGGGGGGGGGGGGGGGGGGGTGAAGAAGAAAAAGGTTCTACCTATTTGGGCACCTTCCAGCTCCACTACTAACGCAATTTGTGTGCCATGTTTTTGGTCTGTTTCAGCGAGATGGAAGGAAAACCTCAAAGCAGTTGAAGAAGAAGCACTATGAATCAACTGTCTGAGAGGTTGGAAAGTGAGATGGAAGAAAGAGAATATGAACGGAGGTACACCAAAAGGTTATAGAAAGAAGTTGCTGCAGCACAGTCCAAAATCATTTATATAGTCCTTATCAAAAGCTGTTCAAGTGAGACTATTATAAAAAACATGCTTTAAATAAAGTTTAGTCTCATTCACTACTGTTCACTTTTGTTTGTTATCACTTTTAAGTGTGAATCATGATCCCAAAAACATGAACCAAATCATTTCAAGTTCAAAAACACTAGGCCTGGACGTAACAGGTTAACTGGGTGGGCGGCTACCCACCCACCCACAAAAATAAACCGCCCACCTACTACTAGATTACTTTCGCCCAAAATGTCGGCTCAAGTGATTATATGAACGCCACTAAACACTTCATGCTTCATGAAATGACAGACCTTAACTATCTGTTTGCTGAAGCTAAAAAAAATAAATATATTCACTAAGATATGACAAAAAAAGTGTTTTATCAAAATAGTATTTTCATTAAGTATGAACAAATTGTTACCTCTAATTGGCACATTAATGCGCATAGTACAAACATGCCATGACCCAAAGGATTCAATACATATAAGTGGCTGATTCAGTTCAAATCGTGACAGGCGCCAAAACTTACTCAAAATTCATTCATACTGAACAGCAATGGACTCCCTACTAATAAATAAGTTTGAGAAAGCTTCATACAAACCACACACACACACACACCACAGGAAACACAAATTACTGTGAAAAGAGTGAATGAAATCACCCATGCAAGATTAAGCAGCTCGAGTATGAATCTGTAAGCCAGTCAGTCTTTTCCGGTTAGGGACTTGTAAACATAGTGTAGAAATACATGACAAAATACAACAATATATTCTTCAGTATCGAAGATAAAATTATCATAAAAAACGAGCGTTCATAAAGATATACATGCCAATATAAACACGCTATGTATACAAATTGATAATTAGTACTGGTATGCAGATGACTCGACATAATATGGGCTAATACCCCTCAAATATGAATTCCCATACAAAAGGAAGCTCTAAGAGAGAGAGAGAGAGAGAGAGAGAGAGAGAGAGACGATAGAGGGAGAGAGAGAGAGAGAGAGAGAGATCTTAGCAAACGCCTAGTTACTTAAAAACAAATAATACCAAATGTAGAACTATACAGCACCATTAGTATCCTATTCTTACCTCCTCCCAAAACTCACAAAAAGTATCTAAGGGAAAAAGGAAAGAATGAATTGTTGTTTATTGATTCACTGGTGACATTTTTATACTCATGACTAAAGCACAGATGTCATTAATACCGTACTGACTCACCCTCGGGAACCCCCTAATAATTATTATTAGTATTATTATTCACTCCCAGGGGAATTATATATGACGTCTAGTCCTACGGACTTCGAACCTGCGCCTATGGTTTAGATACGACGGATGCATTGATATGTATATATATATATATATATATATATATATATATATATATATATATATATATATATATATATATAATATATATAAGCGACTAGACAACGATAAATCAATCAACACAAAAGAGCTTTTAAAAGCCCACAGAATGATGATGGAATTTCCAAAAAAATTAGTTTTGAAAATGGTATCGGCACATTACGTCTGTATAGCGGTTCCAACCTTTTTTTTGGGGGGGTGGTGGGGGGGGGGGTTGGGGAAAGGGGCCATATCCCCCCTATCAACGTCTAAAACCCTGTGGTGAGATATATATTTATGATATATTCACATGGAGGAAGCATAAAGGCTTCTGTGAAGGCAAGATTTTGTTAGTACTAGTGCTGGACTCTCTCTCTCTCTCTCTCTCTCTCTCATATATGAGAAGAAATGTCTGTCAGTATGTGACGCCCACGAAGAAAGAACTGGGAGAGATATGTGGGGGACAGGGCGAAGTCCTAAAAAAGATTGTATTATATATAGCACAGGAGCCAGATATAGGCCTAGTACGACTTTCATAGCCTCATTGCGGAATCATGGATGGATGAAAGGCATAGCTGCTGAAAGCTTTTTCACAGTTTTAGCTGCTGCTGTATATTAGAGCAGCTAGTAGACAGGCAGCTAATAATAATATCCTTAGCTGGCTATTTTCTAGGCATTATTTTCACATAAAATAGATAAATAAAATAAAAAAAAAAAAAAACAAAAATGGCTCCAGTGAAAAACGACCAATAACGACCACAGCGAATAGAATAACCATGATTAGGCTTTAAGGAAAGAATGAAGGGAGGAAAGACAGCAATAATAATCCAAGACAACGTCAGAGAGAGAGAGAGAGAGAGAGAGAGAGAGAGAGAGAGAGAGATAGACAACAATAAAACCGAGAAGACTCACAATGAACAATAATTAAGATACAAAAAAAACTGATGATGATGATGATGATGGTATTAATGTTAATATGGAAAGTAATAACTATGTAAAAAGCACAAATAATAGTCGAGAATAATAATAATAATAATAATAATAAAAAATAATAATAATAATAATAATAATAATCATCATCATCATCATCATCCCCAAACACTCGAGTCGACTGGGACTTCCCCCTCCCCCTCCCCCTCCACTACCACCATATAACCTCCCCCACCCCTACCGAATTATTTCACACAAAACGGCAACCCGCCAATCCCATCTCCTTTTAGACACCCGGAGATTTCTTCAAAACGTATTCAGACATTATCATCATTAATTATTATTATTATTAATTATTATATTATTATTTTATCATCATTAATATTATTATTATTATTATTATTTTATTATTAATTATAAGATGAAGAACCCTATTCATGTGGAATATGGCCACCACAGGGGGGCTTACTATACTAGTTATGGCCCATGAGAGAGAGAGAGAGAGAGAGACCTTACCTTACCTTACAGACCTTACATCTTGTTCGGGTTGCCCCCAGGTCCCTCAGTGTGAGGCACCTCTAATGTCTACCAGAGAGTTGCTAGTACATCTTCCGGTATATTTTGCATCTTCAATCTTGGATGGTCTGGGATGCAGTTTAGATATTTGTCGAGCTTATTCTTAAACACATCTACGCTCACTCCTGATATATTCCTCAGATGAGCTGGCAACGCATTGAATAGACGCTGCATTATCGATGCTGGTGCGTAGTGGATTAATGTCCTGTGTGCTTTCCTTATTTTTCCTGGTATAGTTTTGGGCACTATTAATCTACCTCTGCTTGCTCTTTCTGATATTTTTAGTTCCATGATATTTTCTGCTATTCCTTCTATCTGTTTCCATGCCTGAATTATCATGTAGCGTTCTCTTCTCCTTTCTAGACTATATAATTTTTTAAGAATTGTAGGTTCTTTCCCAGTAGTCTAGGTCCTTAACTTCTTCTATTCTAGCTGTAAAGGACCTTTGTACACTCTCTATTTGTGCAATATCCTTTTGATAGTGTGGGTACCTATCATATTGCAATATTCAAGTGGACTACGAACTATGTTTTATAAAGCATAATCATGTGTTCAGCTTTTCTTGTTTTGAAGTGCCTTAACAACATTCCCTTTTTTTTGCTTTACATTTTGCCAACAGAGTTGCTATTTGATCATTGCATAACATGTTCCTATTCATCATCACCAAGGTCTTTAACTGCTTCCTTATTTGTGATGGTCTCATTATTAGGTCCCTTATATGCATATAGCTTTCTTTCTCTGTCTCCATAATTTATTGATTCAAATTTATCAGAGTTAAATACCATCCTATTTACCTCTGCCCAATCATATACTTTGTTAAGGTCTCTTTGTAGAGCGTTCCTATCTTCATCCCAAGTAATTTCTCTACTTATTCTTGTGTCATCTGCGAAACTACTCACTACCGAATCCTTAACATTATTGTCTATGTCTTCAATCATAATAACAAACAGTATTGCAGCTAACACCGTACCTTGCGGCACACCGGATATTACCTTGGCTTCATCCGATTTCTCGTCGTTTGCAATAACTATCTGTTTCTGTTGTGTAAAAATCTTTTAACCATCTTCCTACTTTATCCATGATATTGTGTTTTCTAATTTTCTTCGCTAATATATTATGGTCTACTTTATCAAAAGCTTTTGCAAAGTCTAAATAAACCACATCTGTTTCATTTCGCTTTTCATATTTTTGAATATGTTCTCACGGTGGACTAACAGTTGGGTTTGTGTACTTTTTCCTTGGGTACGAAACCATGTTGTCCTTTATTAAACAAATTATTTTTATTAAATGTTTCATAATCTTTTTCTTCATTACCCTTTCATACACTTTCATAATAGGTGATGTTAGACTCACAGGCCTATAATTACTTGCCTCTAGTCTTGATCCACTTTTGAAAGTAGGGGTAATATATGCTAATTTGTGCTCATCATATATCTTGCCTGTATCTACACTTTGTCTTAATAATATTGCAAGTGGCTTTGCGATAGAATGAACTACTTTCTTTAACAAAATAGCAGGAATTCCATCAGGCCCTAGCCAGCAGCTCCATTTTTAATTTCATTAATAGCCTGCACAATATCAGCTTCATTAATATCTATGTCAGCTAAATATTCACTATTTCATCCCTTACTTCTATATCATATCTTCATTATCTATTCTAGGGGTGAATTATCTCTCTTATATCATTCTGCCAGTATGTTGCAAATTTCCTTTTTTTGTTCATTCGTTAATCTCCCTTCAATTCTCAGAGGGCCTATTTCTATTCTTCTTTTATTCATCTTCTTCGCATATGAGTATAATAGTTTGGGGTTTGCTTAATTATTTAATAGGGTTTTTTCTTCCAAGTCCCGTTTTTCATTTTCTTTTGATTGTATAATCTTTTGTTCTGCATTTTCTATCTTACTTTTTAGTTCTATAACTTTCCATGCATTTTTTTTTTTTCTTTTGCAAGACCTTTTTTCCATTTTCTGATTTTCTGGAACAAGATCCTTCTGTCTCTTGGTATGCATGAATGATGTTTACTTTTCTTCTTCGGTATATATTTTTTCCACTATTATCTCCAATATTTTATATAATATTCTCCCGTATTTACCTTATGTCATCACTTACGAAAATGTTATCCCAATCTTTGTTTAATTCTTCATTAATTTCTGACCATTTTATATTTTTACTGTAGTTAAGTTTTGTATTTTCCATATCCTTCCCACTTTTTCATTTCTGCTTATCTCTATTTTCACTTTGCTTTGGAATGAACTGTTAATTCTATGACATTATGGTCTGAAATACTCGCATATAAACTATTATTTCTTTAACATAATTCATCTCGTTCACAAATACTAGGTCTAAAGTATTTTCCTTTCTTGTTGGCAGGTGATTTATTGTTGAATGTTGTATTTCTAGTAGCATATCTAATAGCTTTTCAATTGCCTCTTATCTTCTGCACTACTATTACTCTCTTTTTTATATGTATAAGTACAACCACAGTCTCCTATTCGTTCTTTCCATTCTACGAAAGGAAAGTTGAAGTCACCAGATAGGAGAATAGTCCAGTCCTTGTGTGATTTCTACATATATCATCCAATTTTTCAATTATTAAGTCAAACTCTTTAGTATTAGGAGGTCTATATATTACTATGTTCATCAATTTTTCAGATTCAAATTCTACCGCTATTAGTTCACATTCTGAGTTACTATATTTCTCATATATTTTTCCTTGTTTTTGTCTTTCCCATATATTGCGGTTCCCCTTGATTCCTATTTTTTCTATCTGATCTATAAGTTTTGGAACCCTTTTATTTGATCATCATTCCCAGTCTCCTTGGGAAATACCAGGTTTTCACTTATATTCATTATATCTATTTTCTTTTCATTTTGGGTTAGTTCTTCTAAGTACTCTATTTTTCTTTTGAGTTACTCGTAACTAACCTGCGCATTCATCACTATGATGGTTTGCGTGTTTTCTCCTTCATTAATACTGGTAGTAATAAGGATTTTCCCATGTCTACTTTCCTGTTCTGGTTCTGTTGTTCCTTTTTTTCATTTCCAGAAATTCTGACATTAAAAAATCCAACTTTTCCATAATATTGATCTTCCTTCATCATAATATTAATTTTTGTGTCTGATCTGCAATTTCTCCGTTTCTGCAAATATCCTCTTGCATAATAAATACAGTTATTATCTCTTGAGTAGAATTTCGGAGCATGATGCTTTGAAATTTTTGCTGACACCTCTGCATATCTCATTGGTGGTTGGCTTTTCTCTTTACCTGATATTCTTGATTTCTCTCTTTATTTGTTTCTTTCTTATTTGGATTTTATTACTTGGTTGGTTATTTATTTGATTATGATTCATGGCTACAGGGTGCATATATTTGCATTTTTGTCGAACTTACATCCTTTTCCTTCTTTTAGGTTTTTACATATTATTGGATGCAGATCTCTGCAATCATCCCCATATCCATCTAAGTATGCACATTTACCATATATTTCCATAGTTTTGACATATCTTAGGATGTTTTAGTAGTAACATCTTTCTCCAAATCTGCAATTCCCTCTTTTCAAAAAGGTTGCAGATTTTGTCCTTTCTTGTCTATTTTTTTCCTCTTTCCCGTCATTGTATAGATCTGGTAGAGCCTCTTCGGGATTTGCTTTTCTGTTGTCATATCGTAATTTATTTCTTCGTAGGTATGCTGCTTTATTGCCTCATATGTAGTATCAATGAGTATCTCTGCATCCATACTTCTATCTTGTTCTTTGTTTTCCTTATTTTTTTCTGTCATTTTTCATTTTTGTTTACTTCTCTTCCGTTTTCCTCTTCTTCTTTTTCTTCTTCTTCTTCCTCTTCCTCTTCTTCTTCATCCTCAACTATTTGTACATTCAATCTTGATTTTAATAACATTGTCTATCCATGATAGACATGTTGAACAAAAAATTCTTGTATCTTTTCTCAAATCTTGTATTACCTCAGCACACTGTGGATGGGTTCGTGAATGTTGCATGCAGCACATTTTCTGATTAGGTTTTGTGGATTGACTATGCCATACCAAACCTTACACAGTTTGCATGCTTTTGGCATTCTTTTTCCTAATGCATCAATAGGATATTCACAAGATTCACCTTTATTCATTTTCTTTGTCGGAATATTTTGGTTTATGTATATTTTCTTTATGAGTCTCTTGACCACTTGGATTTTATTTGGAACTTCTTCAATTATTTTCAAGATGTTTTCATTAGATTTGTTCCAGTTTGAAGGATTATATCCTTCTATATATCTATGAATGCTTTTGTATCTTTTTGGTTAGGACTGTTGCTGATTTCATAGATGAGAAAATGCCAGTTCCCTTCCTGCTACCTCATCATATTGCGAATTCTGCTAAACACGCCAAATTACGCCACCTTTTCCCGCAGTTGGAACTTACTGCCATCTTGTTCTGATTTATAGTACACTTGATAAACTAACTTAGAAGACGCTTTATCCTACTATTTTCACACTAATCTTATCACCGATAGTTCACGAACACTTCTAGATATTTCTCAAATTCTAGTCGTATGTTAAACTTGTGATATCTGTTGATTATTGTGACTTCACGCGGGTACGTCTCACCAAGCAAGATGGCTACTACGAGAGAGAGAGAGAGAGAGAGAGAGAGAGAGAGAGAGAGAGAACCTGTTTACAATTCAGTGAGAGAGAGAGAGAGAGAGAGAGAGAGAGAGAGAGAGAGAGAGAGAGAGAGAGAGAGGGGGGGACCTGTTACAATCAGTGAGAGAGAGAGAGAGCCTCCATTTTGGTCTGGGTACTTCTTCTTGGGAGTTAGCGTTAAATGACAGCAACACCCCTCCCCCCCACACCCCTTCCCAACTCGATTCTCACTTTTTTTAATTATTTCCACCACCGCCACCTCCCCGACCCTACAGCAGCGTGGCCCCAAATGAATAACCTAATTCCTCTTTACACGAGAATGCTTACTCCTCACTTATAGATGAGGAGGCCTTGAAGAGAGAGAGAGAGAGAGAGAGAGAGAGAGAGAGAGATTTGGCAGGGGTATTTGCTTCAGGCAAAATGCTGCAGAATAGCTCAGCATTACATTAGTTAGCCATTACATAGTCATCCTTAGCTGAATAGAGAGAGAGAGAGAGAGAGAGAGAGAGAGAGAGAGAGAGAGAGAGAGAGAGAGGGGGGGGGGGGGGGGGTGGGGGGGGGGGGGGTAGCATTGTCACATTGATTTTACATGATAGGAATATCTTGTTACATGTTATAACCAATGAGAGAGAGAGAGAGAGAGAGAGAGAGAGAGTGAAACACTTCGGGGAAATTCAAGTAAAGGAGTCCATGGTGCCACGCACGTATAAAACAAAACAGAATTGTGCTTGCTAAGCAATAGAGTGCTTGGCAATAACATCGACATCTTTGTCACATTACCCAGCACATACTACATACCATCGAATATAACCAAACTAACCCTTCACGACAGAAAACGCAAAACAAAGGACCTCAACAAACAGCCAATCACAGATGTAACATCTAGAAGCCTTAAACTGAAAATTTCTCAGTTTGTCCCTTGCCTGAAAATTTATGGCATTTATAGTTTTTTTTCTAAAACATATTTCCACCTTCAGCTGATTATAGTTTTACCCAGCATGGAAAAAAAAACTGAGTCCCTGACATAAGACGGTTTTTTCCGCGATTCACTGGTCTCTGTGATACTGGGATTGCTATCAAAACAATTATAAATACCTGTGACAATCGACCTTTACCCGGATGAACGCCAACAAATATTAAACCTAAAAGCTGCGCAAAACATCTAACAAGAAAAAGGTACTTACTGAAAAATATCACCACGAAAACAAACTGATTCAGATTGTCCTTTTTTTCCCAGTCATGGCTGCCTGAAAAGTGCTCAAGATTTTCTCTCGGCCAATCAGAGACCTCCACCAAAGAACAGAAACCATTTCCATCGCCTTCTCTCATTGGCTGGAACCTGGAAACTGGAACCTTTAAAGGCCAGTGGATGGAGGGCTTTGGAAGCCCACTGGCTGGCTAGACTCTTAAAAACAGATTTCCAAATGGATTACAATTTTTTTGTTCTATTGGGATTCTTTGTCACGAATATTCCTTAAACATATAGATATATATTTAGATGACTCGTCGGCAAGTGGATTAGTTTTCCAAAGGGAAATCACAAATTCTTGGTAATTTGTATTTTTCCTAGCGATACTTACCTCGAACCATTACAGTGGAGATTCCCGGATGCCGATCCGGGTCCGACCGCAGAAACAATACATTTTGAGGAAAAAAAAAAACGATTGAAAAAACATTAAATTAAACAAATAAAAAGCCAAAATAAATTTATTTAAACAATCAAATAAATCACTGATTTTTTATATATTTTTTATTGTTTTTTAAGAAAAAAAAAAATCACCAACCTTGGTTGGGATGCTATGAAATGTCCCCCTCCCATTTACTGCGGGTAAGTGGGGGAGGGGGGAGGGGTGTGGGCAGGTGCCTGACAGCCGAAATCAATGTGCCTGGGGATACCATACAACATAAACACTGCAAGTCATCAAAATGATCAACAATAATTCTATTTCTGCTTTCATCCACCTAGGAATCCCACGATGATGTTTCATTATTCAAAACAATCATCACAAACGTAACTCATCTGTGGTTTTCCATCTCTGCCTGAACGAATTTCCTTCTTTCAATCATGGGTGCACTAACAGTTAATATTTACAAATGTTACGATTTTCATTTGCCTGTCAAGTCACTAGATGGCGACGTCACGATGTTTCGGAAAAACGCCACGATGACATCTATAGATATAGTAGTTGACTCCTTTAACCCAAGGGGAACTGCAAGCTCTGTTTACAGGCCGGCCCTTTTGTACCCTACGGCCCCACAACATACGTGGGCATACGCCGTCTTGATAAGTGAATGTGTGACCCCAGCTTGAGAATAAGTGCTCAGTACAACCTTCCATTCCTTTTAACAGTGAAACCCAACCGAATTCATTCACGGGGGGAAGTCGTCAAGCGTCGTCGTCTTCTTCCTATTAGGGAAGAAAGAAGACTGACTGACTGACTAACTGCTTCCAAGTCCACATAAGCCATTCAGAACGAGTCTCACTTTTGTGTTG
>NC_087214.1:52244050-52256550 GCF_015104395.2 Macrobrachium nipponense
AACCTACGATAGACCTGAAAGATGATTGAATCAAATAGCTCTCATTTTAAATTTAATGCACAGGTGATTAATATCTCACATTATTACTATACACCTGGGTTCTTCACTATAAAGTATGAGGCAAAATTCGAGGTCTACAAACAACCAGGTATCGAGAGAATGATAAAATTCTGAAGCAGTTTTCAATATACCAAACACTTGTGTACAAAAAATGAGACTAATAAATACTAAAATTAACACAGAGGAACAAGTAACTCAACAGACTGTGCCTGGCAGAAAGCGGCCTTATTGCCGGATATGATGAGGGCAAGAATAGCCATGAAGGTGCCCTCAGAAGTTGAACCAGCTCACGTTGGTTACAGGTGGATCCAACCTTGGCATTATGGTAGGTACGGTTGATATTTAGCCTATGTGTAAGGTACGGAATTACGGTACGATAAGTTTACGAAAGTACGGTACGCTATAGTTAGGTACGGAAAAAAACGGGCAAATTCCGTACAGTACCATTACCTATGCTTATCTATGGGACGTGTCTGCTTCCCCTGCTAAGTATTAAACCGATCACGTTGCGTTAGGCGAATTCATTCATGAACAGTATATATGTTTTTAGTGCACTGATGTGATGGTAATTGCTTCCTAGCAAAGAATGATAAAGGAGAGAACGCATTTTCGAGAAGTTCGGCAGCAAGGAGGCGTTGGCGCAATGTGTTGGAGGTGCCTGTTATCATGATGATTCTAGAATCGGCAGGAGTGTTGTGGATCTCGTCGTTACGTGAGAAACGCCGCGATTTCTGATGCAATACCTCGTCTAGATTCATCTAAGAAGTTCTAGAAATCCCTGGAGTCGGTGACGTTCGCCGTAGGCTCCGCCCCCAGAGTGCTGTATAAATACGACGAACGAACTTTGGAGAGGAGTGGTGGTCGTAGAAGGAAGAGATTGTAAAAGAGAGAGAGATCACCAGTTAGTAAGAGCCACGATCAGATTATCAGTGAGAGATCAGCAGCAGTGATCGTCAGAGAGAGATTAGAGACGAGAGAACCGACGAATTATCAATCAAAAGAAGAGTTGTTCGAGAGTTGGTTGGATATTGGTCTAGTCGTCTTCAGGTGTGGTCTACCGTGTTATCTCGACGTCGAGCAGACTTCAGAGAAGAAAAGGTCCTGTTACAGGTGTTGGGGAATTCCTGCCTTACAAGAAGATTAGTTTCTGCAATTCGGAGTCAAGAGGACGTCCTCAATCGCCGATCTACATTTATGAAGCCACCTCTTCGAAGTGCCAAACTGTTTAGCAAGTATTCTTATTACCTCACTGTTTCCCCCAGTTCATGCAGTGTAAGATTCTGTCTTTTTATGTAAATAGGAGATACCATTCTGCATTTACCTTTGTTAGTAAGCTTGTAAATAAAACCTTTGTTGTTGTTGTTAGCGTTTCTTTCTATATTCGTATCCCCAGTTTTCAACTGTTTGTGTTGATATATTTTTTTTTTTTACTATTTCATATCGAACCTAAAGCGGACCTCCCTCAGAGTCCGTAACATTGTGTCGTCCTTTAATCAGGATATTTCAACACCGTAACATTGTCTCTGAGATCTCAGGATCCGTAACAACTGACTCTAATTGGTAAACGCCACGGTATTGGTAAATGGTGGGCTAAGTACAGTTCCTTCATTGTTATTGGCTGGATAGGCACATGAAAGCTATTCTGATATAGCCAGATTCTGGAACTTTTCAGTGAGATTATTTTCTTTCTCTGACTAGGCTGAACAATTAGATATTTTAGTTAAAAAGAATGTTTTTACGTTTTATACGCACAGTTGTGACCCCGGGATTGTGGTATTTACAAAAATCAAACAGATAATCCCTATTATTTTTTTAATACAAATGTTTTGATTTGTAATTTCTCAATCATTTATTTGTTTGTTTTCGGTTATCTTTAGTTTTACTTTACTTTTGACATAAGGAACTGCAACTTCTTATCAATTTTTGTGACATCTTGAAGTAAAGTAAATTAGATCGACTGCTAAAGTATACATTGATTCGGATATAAATTAAAATACACATTCTAAAAATTGTATTTTAGTCTACAGTTTACCTCTCTCTCTCTCTCTCTCTCTCTCTCTCTCTCTCTCTCTCTCTCTCTCTATCTATATATATATATATATATATATATATATTACATATATATATATACATATATATATAATATAATATATATTATACATATATATACATATATATACATATATATATATATATATATATATATATATATATATATATATATACTTGCAATTTAAGTAAAGTAAGATGCTTGTTCAACTTACAGGCATTATTCCACTACGTTCATGGAATAATGCCTGTAAGTTGAAAAAGCTTCTTACTTACTTAAATTGCAAGATATATATATATATATATATATATATATATATATATATATATATATATTGGGGAGGAGAGAGAGGGGGGGGGGTTTAAACTGCAGACTAAAATACTATTTTTTAGAATGCGTATTTTAATTTATATTGCTATTTTATATTGTTATCCATGTAAACAAATCTCTGCAACTTTGTGTATTTTTATACATCAACACACATATGCACACAATTACATAAAGTGGAAAACAAGGGAACAATATTAATAGAAATATACCTATCATAACGTCCGGTGATGTGCGAGAGAGAGAGAGCCATGGTAATATTTATCAAGTCACACGATTACGGCTCCATTTCGGCCGTTCATTTTTTAATCGTCTAAATTGCGCACGAATTAACAAGGACAAAACGTGGGCGAGATCGTTACAAAGCAATTATACCAATATAAAAAAAATTGATATGATGAGGGCGAGAGTTGAGGAGAATTAAAAAAAAAAAAACGTTATTATCAAATGGGTGAGTGGAGCGTACAAGAGAGAGATATCGGAGTAGTCACGGATATAGGGGGGGAGGCTTACTACAAATCATGCGGAATGTGCAGCTAACATGTTTATTTGTGGATTTTGCAATAGTGAACTCCCTGTTAGAAAGTAAACCGGCGATTCTAATGGTGGCTAGGCCGATTCGATATATGCTTTCGATACTGAACAACGTGGACATCATATGCATGCCTCAATGAAACTTCCTCCCTCTCCATCAATGGCATCGTTCACTGGATTCCGATGATGATGATGATGATGATGATAAATAAATAAGAGAGGAACGAAGTGGATATTGTCACCGCGCGGTGAAAATAATTTCAGCGCCACTTATTCTCCATGCTCTTTTCAACCATTGGCCAACATGCGTGGTCATTTTCACTTCCTGTTTTGCTTTTAGCCAGAAAGGCACAAAATTCCTTCAATTTTGATTGATACTGCAGTCTTTGAAGACTTTAGGTCTCTCATAACTTTCATGGCATTGTTCCAAACTCTTTGATGAATTAGCTGTTGAAGTCTGGAAGCTACAGCTAAGATCTGTCTGTCTTTCTCCGAGTATGAAAGACAGCATTCCGATAGATAGTAGATCTCTCGAGACCGAGTCTCGATCCTCCCTACGCAACTGATCTATTCGCCTTACAATTGTCATTAACACGAGCAACCAGTAGGAACCAGTACGATGAAATGTTGCATAGCAGTTATGCCAGACATTAAAACAAATAGCAATACACTATAGTCGATTCATTTAAGGTAGATTCTTGCGCCTACGAGTCGTTTGTTTGGCGGCCTCTGATTGGCTGGTACCGGGAGGTAGGCCGCTCACTCAGACTCATTATTTTCTACTGTGGCTCAGAAAACTAGCAATATTATGTTTATATTTCTTTAATCAACTCACGCTTTGCTCAAGATAGGAAAATTTTGGTCATACCTTAGGATTTCGGTATTAATTGTACACCCAAGTTATCTTTTCCTAAAATCAATAAGATGAAACACAAAGGAATTACAACGAGTAAAAGTGAAAAGAGAAGGATTTAATTCTTTATACCTGTTTTTATTTCGGATTTTGCATCAGTAACGCGATTAAGATAAAATAAAAAACTTGTGTTTTCACACAACAAATTCACCCTGAATACGCTGTTGCTTTCAGATTTTGGATGCGTGTAAAATGTGAGGAGAAAATGAAGAATATGTCTTATTATGTTGCATCAGTAAATGATTCAAGTTTGACGGTATTGCTGAGAGAATGAGATCTGCAAGGCGTCGTCGTTGCGTTGTCGCCTCAGCGAGAGATTTTAGTTGCCAATTAGCGATATAGAAGGTTGCAGTTTCCACAATATTTACCATGTTATATTATCACATTTTCTGAAAATAAATACACAGAATTTCCAATATAACTGTTGAACATTTTAAATCCAATATCATATGGTATGTCTGGGGATATCTGATAAGGAAAAAGAAATAATAATCAGATGGATGCATCTGGTATCGTTAGCTCAGACCCATGCGGGCCGCGGGGAATTCAATCCAGCAAAGAAGTTGAACTCTGTGGAAAGACGACTTCACACTCTTCAACTCAGCCTAAACTTTAATCAGGTTGTTTCAAGATATTGTTTCTAATTTTATTTTATGAATATATTTTCAAATGAAAGAGACACCAGAGACTTATTTGAGTGATGTGAAATAATAATCTCAGTGAAGTAATAAACAACAAATAATTAAGAAAGATTGACTTCCTATTAGGCTGAGTCAAGTACGGCTGCAACATAAAAAGATATATTCTTATATTCTTCATTTTCTCTTCACATATTACACGCATCCAAAATCTGAAAGCACTAGCGTATTCAGGGTGATTTTATTGTATGAAAATACAAGTTTTAATTCATCTTGATCGTATGACTTATTAAAAAATCCGATGATAAATAAAAACAGGTGTAAAGATTGAAACTTTTTCTCTTCACTTTTACTCGTTGTAATTCCTTTGTGTT
Organism: Macrobrachium nipponense; assembly: GCF_015104395.2. Classification (NCBI taxonomy): domain Eukaryota; kingdom Metazoa; phylum Arthropoda; class Malacostraca; order Decapoda; family Palaemonidae; genus Macrobrachium; species Macrobrachium nipponense. The sequence continues at coordinate 52,248,947 of NC_087214.1, forward strand.
TTATCTAATTGTTTCAGGAAAAGATTATTTAGTTGTACAATTAATACCGAATCCTTTGGTATGACCAAAACTTTATTATCTTTTGGAAAACGTGAGATAAATGAAGAAATATAAACATACTGCATGTTTTCTAAGTCACAGACGAAAATATGACACAATGAGCGAGCGGCCTACCTCCCGGTACCAGCCAATCAGAGGCTGCCAAACAAACGTCTCGTAGGCGCAAGAATCTACCTTAAATGAATCGACTATAACTGTAACTACTGTTCATGATAGATCAGTGGAAACAAAACAAAATTTGGAAAGTTTGAAAAGCAATATCTATAGTGCTCACAATACTCAATAAAAGCACTACTAAAAGAATCCAAGGGCGAAATAGCGACACCCCGTAGACCAAAGGTTGAAAAGAGCGTGCTGTGAGAACAGGTAGGTAAGTGCTGAAATTATTTTCACCGCGCGGTGACAAATATCCACCACTTCCATAAAGAAAGAAAAAGCAAGCTGAAATGGAATCTGCCCTCTATCAAAGATAGGACCTACTTATACTATTCACGACACGCCGGTCAGTGATGCATGCATATTAAGTCCCGGTTGTTCAGTATCTACCTAAAACATACTACTAGCTATACCTATTGAATTTGGAAGCATTTTAGTCTAGCTACCTAATCGCCGGTTTCCTTTCTCTATAACAGAGCTCAATAATGCAAAACCCACAAATGGTAACCATGTTACCTGCACATTCCACATGATAGATACTACTATTCAAGCAGTCATCGAAAGGGGTAAAAAAAGAACAAAAAAATCTACCTTGGTTTCGGCGTCATTCACTCATTCCATGGCCACCACCACTTCCTCACGCGGCATCATCCGGCTTACATCTTAACGCTGTGACATCTCAAGCTAAACTGCTCTATCGCCGGCCGCCCACGGTCGGTCGGTGCCTCGGTTAGGAACTTCTGATTAGTTTTTTGGTTGGTTAGGGCCTAGGGGAGGGGAGGGGGACTCCGACCCGGGGGGAGTGCGAAGGCGCGATAAGGCGTCTCTCTCTCTCTCTCTCTTATTGAATCAATTTTCCTCAGCCAACTTAGACGTTCAGTGAATGGAATAAATATATATGAGGGAATAGAAAAAAGGAATAAATCGAATACTTAAGAGGACATTATGGTGTACAATGAGTCCATAAGTTAACATAACACTATCTGTGTGTCTGTATGTGTGTGTGTGTACTAAACTTTCCCTGTTATGAAAATACTCTCTCTGAGAGTACTTAAATATACCCTCTGTCTCAGGCACACACTTGAACACATGTTAAGTCTATCTCATAGACTTAACAATAAAAAGTAAAAAAACTCTCTCTCTCTCTCTCTCTCTCTCTCTCTCTCTCTCTCTGTGAGTAGTGCGTAACTGACTGGGGAGATGGCTTAAGTTAACCTCGGCTGGGAGAGCAGTTTCAAGTTATAACATGGCTGTGACTGACCATCCCCTCGACGAGGTAATCCCCAATTGAGAGGATTACCTCGCCGAGGTCCTCCGAAATGAGGATTACCTCGCCGAGGCCCTCCCTTTCAAATGGCAGTGTCTTAACGCTAATCATATCAACCAGGGTCTAACCGTCATCCGCGTTTGCTTCGAAAAAAAAAAATCTCAATTTCTTTTACACACCTTTACTCTCTCTCTCTCTCTCTCTCTCTCTCTCTCTCTCTCTCTCTCTCTCTCTCTCTTTCTTATATGATTTGGACCCGTTTCCAAATTCGTGCTGTTATCTAATGGCCAGGTGGATGGATGTGTTAATTTCGTGCTTGGGGTTGAATTGTGTCCAGCAAAAAAAAAAAAAAAAAAAAAAATCACTTGACAGTAACCATAGGTAAAGTTACCTACAATATCGCTCGAGCAGACATCTTTGATAGAGAATTAATCAATCTAAATATCCCTACTACAACTCCTTGCAACAATAACTGGGGGAAAAGCAAATAGGTTCTACCATCCAAATGATTATCGTGATTATCAACGTTTGGTTTTCCTTGACTACCAGATGTATAGTACTATGCATTCGATGCCGTATATTCATTCATAACCATCATCACCATTGTTGACAACCTCTGCAACAATATCGCGATCATAGAGGCTTCGTCATATCTGATTGGTCCATTCGTCTCTGTTATATATATCATTCTTTCCCTTTAAACATTATCTTCTACTGTCAATTCGTTCCAAAGTTAAATCAAGAGTATAAAGGAATGAGGTTTGCAAACAGCCTCCGGCCACAACGCATCAACTTACCGTTGGCAAACTTCAGATTTGAAAATCGTCATCCGATAAACATGAGGATTTTTGGAAATAAATAAGTAAGATAAGTAATAAGTAGAGAATGTAAGTAAGAGTAGGAAAGAGAGAGAGGTCAACTAGCTTTTCACATGGTAGGTATAGCCAGAGCCGTATGGGTATTGCCATTGATATCTTTTCTATATCTATGAGATATGTGGCTCTATGATGGGTACCTGCAGCTGGGAAGTCTGTGGGAAGAGAACCGGCCCACTCCAACCCCACCTTCCCCACCCAATAACCAACAACCGTCCCCTCCTTCCTCACTCTGTTAGTACTTATAAGAACTCGGTCATTTGCAAATTGCTTGGCTCTTTATTGCTGCTAATTTAAGTATGCATAACACATATGAAATAACTGACTCGATATTGTACTGGAAAATATAATAAATGTAGTCCCACAATACGTAAAAGTTAGTATGTCAATACCAATCCAGTTAATTACAATGATAATATGCCTTAACTAAACAGGTATGTGATAAAATTGCCAATTTCTAGGCAACAAATGAAAGTTTCTTATTAAGGGAACTAACTCCACACCAGTTATCAATTATTAAACAATAAAGGGAAGTAGCCATTCAATTAGCATTGCCATATTCATATATTACTGTATTGCATTTGATTGTTTTTATATTGTAACATTGTCAAACTTATTGCGCAATTCTCGTCTTTTTTATGTGAATTGTTCCTGCTTTTACGTACCTATTACAGTCATGTATAGGCCTCAGTGGTGTGGTTGGTTTAGTGTTTGCTTCTCACCCCGGTGGTCGCGGGTTCGATTCTCGGCCATTCCATTGAGGAGTGAGAGATGAGTATTTCAGGTGGTAGAAGTTCACTTTCGACGTGGTTCGGAAGTCACGTAAAGCCGTTGGTCCAGTTGCGGAATAACCACTGGTTCCATGCAACGTAAAAACACCATACAAGCAGTCATGTATGGACGTAAAACCAAGTCAGCTGCGCGCCAACATATTATGATTTTGTTAATCATTTGTGCTAAATCCCATTGTGAAATGCTTTATTATTCTATTTATTTTGTTGAATATGGTTGTCAGTGGAGTTATTGCTTTTTTATTTCTTTGCAGGACATGGTAGGAGCGTCGACAAAAGTGGTAGGTAGTACCACTATAGGTCTATCTCATATACACACAATTATTCACGAATGAGCTTGGGTTAGGCATATTAATGAAACTGCAACCTGAAATAAATGCTAAATTATCATCATTGTTTCTTTATGATGATGAAATAGGATAACCTGGCCTTCCGTGTTTAAAGGCCTGAATACAGTGTCTAGCAGATTTAAGATTAAATAATTTCACTGTCTTTAGGAGAGGGAGATCTGCTGAATAGGAGAAACGAGTAGGCCTAGTGCTTTGTTCACGGGCGTAAGGGCGTGTGTATGTATGGATTATTCAAAGAATGAAACTGTATTTGCAGTTGTCATTACACGTAGCATATTTTCTGCCAGTAGCCTCAAGATATAAGCTAAAGAATGATTCTCAGTCGTGTTCAAGATCGCACGCAAGTATGGTAGCTTATGTATACTACAGTGCAAGTTACGTCATAATGGAAATGTTATTCAGAAGTAATTTTCATCTATCATTGATGGAAAATAATGTAGAAATTTACTAAAGAAAACTCCTCCTTATATATTCGAAAGAGTTTAAACGTAGTTTTAAATTTATTGGGACTATTGTAAAGTACTAACATCAGAGTATGTAGAGAGAGGTGCACTATTATCAGTATTCCTTTGATTCTAATCAGACTGTTTAACCTATTAATTGTAATAAAAAAACTTATGCAGGAGTATGTAGTAGCTGTTAGAACCTCAATAACCGCCGGAGAGAGAGAGAGAGAGATGAGAGAGAGAGAGAGAGAGAGAGACGAGAGAGAGAGAGAGAGAGAGAGAGAGAGAGAGAGAGAGAGAGCAGTACGCTTACGTCTACGTATAACTTTTCCAAGTGGATAACTTGATATTAGCTCGTATAACCGAGATCTATCGTAGTATCTATAACGAGGAAGCACCAGGGTAGTAATGTTGTATGCTGTGAAAGTCGTCAGCAGGAAAATGAAGAAAGCAAATCAGTTATTATGTGGTAGTGAAGAAAATGTATTCTCATGAAGCCTTCTGACCCTTTGAGTGGGATGATCTTATATAACCCCGATGGATGATAGACCTTGAGCAGCAGAAATCCTTTAAGGATTAAGTAAGGCTCCGATGTGAAGACACCTTATTCACGGGAAAGAGGCATTGTAAGAGGGAGAGAGAGAGAGAGAGAGAGAGAGAGAGAGAGAGAGAGAGAGATTCAGTTGAATTTAAGCGACGGATGAGAATATAAAACCGGAATTCTCCCTTGTTTTTCGCACGGCCCTCTATTCCATAGGAGCTTTCTTTGGTTATTATCGTCAGTGGAGGCCTATTTTGGATAATAACACTAATGATAAATCAATATTGGTATTAGTATGATAATACTAATGATAAATTTTTATAAATATTCCTTGAGGCTAGTTAGTACCTTTCTAGCAGTGGCGGTTTAAAGGGGGGGGGGAGTACCTGGTCACGTGCCCCCACACACCCGCCTCCATGGATATTTTAATGTGTAAATCGCAAAGCTATAATTAATTGGAAACAATGTAACAATCTTCAGAATTATAATCTCTCTCTCTCTCTCTCTCTCCTCTCTCTCTCTCTCATTGATAGAAACAACTTGTTAAACAGCCAACACGGTGTCGGACAAAACAGATCTTGCCGATCAAACCTCTTTGAGTTTTTCATAACATGCTTGGTATTTACGACAGTAGTAGAGCAATTGATATACTCTACTTAGATTTCCAAAAGGCCTTTGACAAATGGATCGAAGACTGGCTAACTAATAAAAAACAGAGCCGTAACAAACGGCGAAGAATCAGAATGGGCAGATGTAACAAGCGGAGTTCCTCAGGGTTCTGTCCTTGGCCCGCTCTTGTTTTGATTTACGTTAATGACATTGATGTAGGCTTAACTAGCAGGATAGCCAAATTTGCAGATAACACCAAACTAGGTGTAAATGCAGCAGACCCAGATGCAGTGGAAAGTTTAAGAAATTATCTAATAAAAATAGGAGAGTGGTAAAAAAAAATGCCAAATGCCTTTTAACGTAGATAAGTGTAAAGTGTTACAAATAGGAACAAACAGCCCCCATGCCAGCTACATGCTGCTTGGGAATAACATAAGTAGTGTAGAACAAGAGGAGGACCTTGGAGTCAGTATTACCAAGGACTTAAAATCGGCAAAGCAGTACATAAAAGCTGAAAAGAAGGCACAGAAACTAGTGGGATACATAAAGAAGCAGTTCAAATACAGAAATAAGGAAACGGTGCTACAGCTCTACACATCAATAGTAAGACTCCATCTATTAGAATATACAGTACAGTTTTGGTCACCAACACTAAGAAAAGACATAAATAGATTAGAAGGAGTACAAGCAAAAGCCACAAAGTTAATTCCATCCATCAGGCAAATAAGTTACCGAAGACGACTAGAGAGCCTGAACATGTATGGCTTAGAAACACGACGATTGCAAGGACAACTAATAGAAACATTTAAAATACTGAAAGGCATTACAAAAGTAGACAGTAACCTATTTACATTTAACGAAAAGCAGACATGAAATAATGGACGGAAACTAGAACTGATGATACAACACATCCCATTGTGGTAACTTCTTTACATACAAGATATGTGACACGTGAAATAAACAGCCACCAGAAGTTGTAAACACCAACGGCATGGAAGAGGTTAAAAGAAAGCTTGACAAAATCATTAGGAGGACACTGTGAATGCACAGTAAAACCTGCTGCTACTGATAAATGTGCACACGATGTCTCCTCGGATGGACTAACAAGTCTTTGAGACATCCTAATCCTTGTAACTCTCTCTCCATCTCTCTCTTTCTCACATACACACAATATGCATCCCACAATATCTATAATGATAATCACGTTGAACCCTTTTCGATTATATTTATTCATTATTAAATTTCTCTCTCTCTCTCTCGCTTTTGCCTTTTATGTTATTTACACAACAAGACTCTCTCTCTCTCTCTCTCTTTACATTTAGTGACTCTCCCTTTCTCTACTTTTAGTGACACCCAACCGCTCCCCCCCCCCCCTCCTCATTTCTCTCTCTCTCAAGAATCATTTCCGTCAAGGTCAACCTACACACGAAAATAACACTGATATCACCCACAAGTTCAGGAGTTCTATAAACCCATTAATACTTTTTTTTTTATCTCATCTGTCGTCGTTCCACTGGAAGGATAAGACACAGGCGAACACTTTTATACATTCCACTGATAAAAGGAGAAGACTACTAAGTCGTTTTTTTTCCCTCCGATGTGTTCGAATGCAATGACGAAAGGCTTCATTTTGTAGTCAGTAGAGTGGTTTAAATCAGTCGCTTATTAGTTATGCTCACACACGAACACACACATAGTAAAATATATATATAAAATATTTTATATATATATATATATAGTATATATATATATAATAATATATATAATATTAATATATTTATATATATATATACATATACTATGTATATATTAATTTATATATATATTACAAACTATGTGTTTTTGTGTGTGTGTTCGTGTGTGAGCATAAACTAATAAGCGACTGATTTGTACAATATACATACATACACACACACACACACACACACACACACACACACACATATATATATATATATATATATATATATATATATATATATATATATATATATATATATTTATATTTACATATCTAATAAAAGGAGCCCATAAAAACACCAAAATATAGAGAGAAAAGTACTATATTTCAGAGACTGCTGTCTCCCTCTTCAGGTAGATGAATGAGAAAAGTTTACAGAAAAGGTGGTATTTATACCAAGAGGTCCATCCACAGGCAAGCCAATTTAGGTCACCCCTGCTGATAATCTTCCTTTAATCTTCTTAAGCATTGGTTGAATGAAAATCTTGTCGATCGTATCTGAAATCCATGCTCCTTTTGAGATGTTCATTACCTGCCTCTCTTTTATGCCGATTCCATCATTTGACTCTTGTACCGGCAGTTGCTGCTATAAATTACACATGACAAATTCCAGTTTATTCTATGGTTATGTTCATTTATATGGTTGAAAATAGCCGAGTTCTGTTGTCCATACCTAACTGACCATTTGTGTTGTATTAATCTCTGGGGAAGTGATTTACCTGTAATCCGATGCAAGATTGGTCACAGTCCTGGCATGGGATTTGGTAA
>NC_087214.1:52261550-52274050 GCF_015104395.2 Macrobrachium nipponense
TAGTCCTACAGTTACTACCAAAGGAACTTGGCGCAGGTACTACGAGATCCAGTCTATTCAGTCACATCATCCCAGACGGAGGACTACCTACTTATTCGGTTTGCCTTTTATCCCCACAAAGCCCAAATGCAAAAGGTGTAACGACTGATTTCGAAAAATCCGTCTCATTACCTTGACACGTTGGGGTTTTGTGATTTTATTCGGCCCTGGCTAATTCTACACGAGAAATATTTTATATAATTTTATCATTATTACTAAAGAACATTGCGAAGGGTGTATGGAACGCAGTACGGGCGAGAAAATTTGAGAAATTTACCAATATAATTTGAAAATTTTTCTGAAATAATTTAATACACTAATCGAAATAATTTGATAAATTTACTGAGATAATACGAGTAATCTGAGAAATTTACAAATAGTTTTGGATATATGGAGATCATTTGATAAATTTACAGAGATAATTCAAGAAATATACAGCTTCTAGAAAATTACAGAAATTTACAGAGATAACTCGAGAAAACTGACGAGATTCAAGACAATTATAGAGATAACTGAAGAAAATTAACAAGATAACTCAAGAAATCTCCCGAGATTCTAGAAAATTACCGAGATGGAGAAAATTACTGCGATAACTCTTACTAAATATGCTACAAATTTAGAGCCATTCACAATACTGCAACGCCTACAAGAAAACTGAAGACGACTACCGCCGCCTCGTTCCCGCCCAGACGCCCACTGGAATATTTACTGCCTTTTTATGTTTGTTTATATTTATGAGTGATGTTTGCGTTTATGATCTTCACAGTCTTTTGTTTAATTTTTCATTCATCCCAAAGGGCCTGGTAGTACTAAACAATGCAGCCATGTTGCACATTAAATGGCAGTTAGTTGCCGCACCAGAGGGGCTGGCTAGTAGTCTCTAGCTTTCCCGAAGCAATCAATTGTGGTCGCTACTCCTAAACTAACTCGTTCCTAACCTGAATTTACGAAAATTGGTTTCATTTTCCCTTGTTAAAAGGCAACAACACCCCCCCCCCCCTGCAAGGCTACTTGGGATGAAAGCTATATTAATGATGCCTCAAACTCCGTGATTGACACACACACTGTCAATAAAAGCGGTGGGCTTTACTCCCTAGCCATCCACAGGTATGCTACGGTTCTTAACCTTGTTGGGGGGTGGGTGGGAAGAGGTGGCGGGGGGTGGGGGGTGGTGTCGATTGGGGTTTCTCAGGTGGTCACAAAGCGTCCAGAATGTAATTTATTTGCAATGGTCTGGTCTTCCGACCATTTTGTGTTTATCTGACCTCTTCAGAAGATTCACCATTTCAAAATGTACCATTATAGGAATTGCGGTCACATCCTTTAGTGTCTCGGGGATCATAGGATGGAAGAAGTTAAGAACAACTTGCCTCCAGCTACTCTGGATAAATGTCCTCATAAATAACATTAAATTGGCCTCCTTTCCTTACCTAATCCTTGGAAATTCGCAAATAAAAGTTACATTCACCTTTATATGTCACAAGTCTGTAAACTCATGATCACACAGTAACAAAGCTTTAGAAATCCAGTCGTTTACGTGACTTGAAATGTCAAATTTCACCTTTTGAACAGTTGACACCAACTCTGCCAATATGGCACGAAATTCGATATTTATATAAGGAAAATAAACATCTCTGCCATCCAGAATCACCAGTGATATGAACAGCACCATATAAGTGAAATCAAAGTTACAGAGGAATTGCATCCATCGACAATCATACATCCACTTCATTCCGTAGGAGACGGCTGACTGAATCCGTCACCTCAGGGTCAGGGGTGAGGTGTTACCACCCTCACAGTCCAACTTTCGGTTACCTGTTTGGTCATTACGAAATTCCTGCTGGGAACTTCGTTGGCAGTTGGACTTATGCTCATTCAAGTAATTTTTCCACAAATGTATATGGTCGACCTTAAGCGCATAAAATATATTTTAATAATATATGGAGGAATAAAATAAAATTGATATGTACAAGACGATATATAATCTCAAAGGGTGTTTTTTATACGAATCCGAAAAGAGTTCTTTAAATTGACAAATGTGGGAATTCCATATATATATATAAGATATAACTATGATATATATATATGATATATATATATATTTATAGATATAATTATCTATTATATATATATATTAATATATATATATATAATATTATATATATGTTTGTGTGTGTGTGTGTATATATATGTATATATATATATATATATATATATATATATATATATATATATATATATATATATATATATATCGAACTACAAATGTCCTTTAATATCTAATTCGCTCTACCTCGGAATTAATATATTTTCATATATGCTTAACCGTCTGTCGATCGCCAATTCTATTATCGCTTAATAAATTCCCCTCGGTTAAGCATATATGAAAATATATTAATTCCGAGGTAGAGCGAATTAGATATTAAAGGACATTTGTAGTTCGATATATGTATATGAATCACGGTAATGTGATAAACTTATATATATATATATTTATATATATATATATATATATATATATATATATATATATATATATATATATATATATGTAATACATAGGGTTTTGATTATAATATATTGTTCGTGCATTCTCTGTAACCTGTGGAATGTGGAGGACAGTGCAGAGATAACGACCTGAGAGTAGCTGATCAATGAGTTTTCTAGGGGATGGCGTGAGATAAAAATGCTTAGTTCAGGAAGTCAATGTACGACAGTTTATGAACTCTTCCCAAAGTGCCTTTGTGAAACTAGATGCAGCTAGAACCGCGAGGCGCTGTCGAACTGTGTGTTCGTATGTGCGTGTGCGCCTCTTTCTGTTAAAAGCGTTCATACCCAAGCCTATGGGAGGGATTTTGACAGAGGGCTTCGAGTCATAGGCAAAGATGCCGTGGCATTCGCCGGGGGAGTTTTTTGACATAGTGTTTAGTGTCCGGTTGGGAATGGGTAAGTGTTACCTTTACTTTAGCCAAAGGGGTGGCTTGTTTGATATCTTGTAAGATGTTCCATTTTATTAACTTTGTCTTTTTAAACTTGTGTGTACACTTACCGGAATGTGTTCGTATCTTTGGCAGACGGTTCTGGATTTCGGTGGGACAGAGTTCCCAGGGAAAGGTGTGACCTTTTGGGTGACTTGACAATGAGTTGTTTTAAGTTAGTCTGTAAGACTGGATTACTTAGTTAATCGACTTAGTTATTGTAAATAAACGTTATGTTATGATGCAACTCTCTCATTTTCATTACCTGTTAGAATGGAGAGAAAGAGGTGGGGAGAGAGAGAAGAGAGAGAGAGAGAGAGAGATGTGGGGTGATTGCCGGGAGAGAGAGAGAGAGCCTGTCTGTGTAGTGGGTGTGGGGGTCTGCCTTCCGTTTCGTGTCCACGCTTACCGTATGAAATACATGGAGGTTTTTCCCATGTAATAGTGGTGGCAGACGGTTAAAAAGGGGATATAGAAAGTCTTCTTTCTTTTTTTATGCCTAGGAACGCCAATGTAGAGATATGAGTGGCCAGTTAGAAAAATAAAAAGGGGTCGTGACTTAGCGATAGTTTTCGAACGACAAAGCTTTGTGGGATTGTGGAAAATCGTTAAACTGTTAGTTTTCAGTTACTTAGTGAAAAAAAAATGAGAAAATGTCTGTCTGATTAACTGTGCTAAAGGGAGGGAAGGATTTTTATGGGACTCAGCATTTTTCCCAGGGAGTCAGCCTGAAGCAGTGAGCGCACCCAGTGTGACTTTTGCTTGTGCAATGACGAGTGTTCCGAGATACCTGTGCGGCGGTCGTTGTTATATCACTACCGCGTTTTTACGAAGAATTTCGAGTTCTTTTTTTGTTTTTTCCCATTATGGAGTGGTGAGTGTTAAACTATTGTTTATCAAAAAGGAGTGGGTTTTTGTTTAAATATTTCAGGGTTATGGGATTGGTTCAAGAGGTCAAAACAATTTTTCTTTCCCCATAGTGAAGTGTTTTCTTTATTTGCACGTGTTTATAATAGACGTATGCATTCGTCTTTGTTTAAAACATAGGAGTGTATTTTTCTATGCATGGGAACTGTGCTTAGACAAGCATATTTGGCTTAGTGACACAGAGCGGCCACAATTTTAAGGGCTCAGCATATTTCTGCAGAGAGGCGCCTTGCATTGCGAGGGTACGGGCATCCCTTGGGAGGGTAGTTGCATGGGTACCACTAGCCTCACTCGAGAGATAGTGCAGGGGAGGGTATTGTGAGATTGGGGATAACTACTGGTAGTGTCCTCGGGCTTGTTCTGTGGCCGCTTGACTGAGGGGTTGTTCTCAGGGGGGGAGAAATTTTTTTTTTCTCATGTGGGTGAATTCCCCCTTTTCCTTTTTTTTTTCTTAGTGTTGGGGATGGATTTGGCCTTGACATTGAATGCTAAGATATCAGCTGATTGATTAGTTGATGAAGTGAAATGCCCGTAGAGTCTTTTTTTAAGAAAAGATATTTTTTTTCTCTCTCTTGGATGAAGAGAAAAGGAAATAAAAAGAGATTTTTCTTTTACGAAAATGAGGGGAAAAGTAGTTAACATGCACGGGATGTGTTATATGTTTCTTTGTGCCTTGAAAGACACAAATATATTGGGGATACACAGATTATTTTTTTTATTGTGTTGGAGAAATTACTTTGAAATGCCGATGATTGGTGTTGTATCTGTGTTGTGTGGCAATGGTGTTATGTCATGGTGTTGCATGCTGGAGAAATTGTATGTCATAGGATTCAGCAATACTGTTGTATGCTATTTTGAATTTCACCCTTTGCGAGAGAATTATTGCTTTGGAGAGTTATTATTATTATTATTATTAATAATTATTATACTTGAGATGTGTCACGGGAGGTTTGCCTAAGTATAATTATCATTACGGGAGAATTGTTTTACGAGAGATTTGAGATATTTCATGGGAGATTATTCATAATTATTACGATAATTATTCAGGGATACTTATTACGATGAATTAATGGGAGAAGTCTTGTGTTATTTATTTGTTCAGTTTTTGTAACTTTGGAGAATATTTCAGTGATTCACGGGGATGAGTTTTGCTGATCTTGATGAATCTGGCTGAATCATGGTGAATTGTGTGAGTTTTGTGAATTTTGTGCTGAATTTTTGGAGAATGGTGAATCTTGATGAATCTGGTGCTGAATATGGTGAATTGGAGTGAGTTTTGCTGAATTTTGTGCTGAATTTTTGTGGAGAATGGACAAGCATTAACTTTGGTGATATTTTTTGTACTGATACTGATGATTTTGATGATAGCAATTTTTTTTGGTGATTTTGTGATAATGATACTTCTGATACTTTTTTTTTATGTACTAATACGTGGGTGTTTTAATGCTGTCAAGGGAGGTGAAATCTTTTGTGATTATGGGAAGAACTAACAACACATTGTTTTAGTTTTTTTTTTCTTTTTTTTATGAGTTCAGCAGATAATTGCTTGACATCTAGTGAGTTACGGGAGATAGTTAATGGTGCCGTTGATTTTTCTTTTCTCCTTTTTTTGAAAATTAGCCATCGCTGACACAAGTTTTTTTTTTTATTTACCATGGGTGAATTTGAATTTATTTTTTTTCTCCAGTTAGTGTGAATATTATCTCAGTTCATGACTTAGAGTCATTTAAGAGAACGTGTTCGTGTTTTAGCTATTTGATGCTATAGAGTAATATAGGGGAGAATTTCTTGCATGTTTTGAATGCATACGTAATGGCACTACATTTTTTTCTCTGGATATTTATGTTCCAGGAATTGTGAGTTTTCTTGCACAATACCTTTGTTGTATTTGTGACAACTTTGTGAGAGATAGGAAACTTGGTTAAGTTTTCTAGTGGCTTATGTCGTAGTGCATATGGGGAAGTCTTTGCTTAGACACTGTGAGTTTGGAGTTCTGTTATAATGACTTGTGGCACGTTGGTGGTTTTTTCTAGAATTTTCTAGACAGTTTTATTTGCCGAGTTTTTGCCCTTTTTTAGCAGTTATGTCTAAACGGAGAGAGTTTTATAGTTTTTGACTATAACATTGAGTTATTCTCTGGAGAATTGGAGTTATAATGAGATATAATGAGATATATTATTTTGGAGAGATAATTGGATGTATATATTATTTTGGAGTCATATTTGGGATATAATATATGGGAGATATATTTTTGGCCATTTTTGATATTGCCAATAGTGGTATGAGCTATGTTTAGTTCAATTATTTTGCAGCCATCTTTGTTGCAAAATGGAGACACATATTTGGAGATTATGGGGCAATATTTGGGAGCCTGTGTGAGTTAGATGCCTTGAGCGCACATTTTTTGGAGATATATTATTGGAGCCTGTTTTGTTCCACATGGAGTTGTTGTGGAAATAGAGGTAAAATAGTTTTGTATTTGCCGAAATAGAGGTGATTATTCTCTATTCCTGGAGTGGTGTCTTTTTCTTTCTACTGACATGTGGCTTTGGAGAAATAAGAGAATAATATAAGGGGGTTGGTTATTAACCAAATGGAGGAAATATTTTTATAACCGGAGTGGTGTTATTATTGATATGATGTCTCATAATGGAGTTGGAATTAATCTTGGGCGGGTAACCCTTTTTTTTGTGGTTATGGGAGTTTTTTTTTCCGAGACAAGAGAAGTTTTCTGTGGTTCTCTTTTGATTTCGTGTCTATTTAGAGAGAAGTGGCATTACTGCATTACGAGTTATTTGGAGATGTGTGTGCATTTTTCATGTTCACGAAGTGTGTTATTCTTGGAGAAATATAATTTGGGGAAAAGTCATGTTGAGAGAATAAGTCTTCGGACAAATTTTTGAACACTTAGTCATATCCTGGAGTTAATTCTGTGAAATGTGTCAGTTAGACCCTTTTTTTCTTGAGAATCATGAGTTTCCAACTTACGTGTCTGACTGGACATTTTTGTGCTGCTGTTTGAGCATGCGTCCGCAGTCAGATTTTTCTGCTGACAGGCGATGTGATGAGGCCGTGTGCTGATTCTTTTCCTCTGATGGTAATAGATCAGAATTTTTTGCAATATCTGGAAATGTGGCTATAGCATTTCACGAAAGCGCATGTGTGAGAGTTTTGCTTTCTGGCAAATTCCATAACTTTACATGGAGCATTTCTTGGGGAAAACGCGGGAGTTATGCATATTATACATGTATTATGTATTTTGTGATTGGGGAAATCTACTTGTGATTATTCTTTTTTTTTTTTTTTTTTTTATTATTTTTCTTCTTTTCTATGAGAGATATGATTTGGGATTGAGCTTCTTAAATAAAATTTCTTTTTGGACGGGAGATTTGATTTTACCGGGAGGTATAAAATTTTTCGAGGGTTGCTATTTACGAAATGGGAGTTTGACATTAAGTCTCTTGTGATTAATTATTGAGCAGTAAAGGGGTTTTTGCTGTTAAAAGCTGGAGGTTTTTGCTGATTTGTGGGGGGGGGGGGTTTGTTTTTAAATATCAGCTTGCGAGAATATTTTTGGGTCTGGGTGTTACGTGATTCTTTTCTTTCTTGGGCTTGTTACGAATTTTTTTTTTTTTTTTTTTTTTTTTGTGAGCACATTCGAGTTCGAAATGTGAGTGCAGAATCCGTGAGTTGCTGTGATTTTCTGAGTGTGTGTGTGCTGATGTGCGAGTTTGGAGAATTGAATTGGAGAACTTTATGTTTTTTTTTCTTAGAGAGTGTGATAATGACTTATCATTTAGTAGTCATATTTAAGGGAGTTAATTGGGAGACGTTCAGTTTGTATTTTCTGACCTTTTTGAGATCATTGTTTGATAGAAGTAGTATGTTTGGGTTAATTTTCTTAGATTGACCAAAGACCTGACTGACATACTAACGCCCAAAAAGTCGTCCCCGACTCCAGCAAGACGTCCACCAGCCGTGAAGAGAGGTTGCTGCCATGTTGTCCCAGGGTGATTACAAGTATTTCCATGATGGGTGTTCGAGAGAATTCTACAGCGTGTCTTTTGGGATCTACAAGAAGCCGTGAGAGTCTTCTAACGATGAGGGCGAGGCATTACGTCTTCCTACGTTGCTATAGCCTGTTGCTGTCTGTGCAGCTACTTGCAGACAAGCGAAGAGGGATATTCAAGAATCCTAATGCAGAAAATATGAGAGAAAATGCGTTTTGTGTTATTGGGAGATAAAGCGTGATAAGACTTTATTTTATAATGCCAGAGACGTGCAGTTTTACTTATTTTATTTTAAGCCGGCCAATGTTTTATATTGTATAAGCAATTTTGCTAGGCGGGAGCTAGCATATAGGTGCGAGGCCGAGCAATCTGTAAGACATAGGGTTTTTGTTATTAATAATATGTTCGTGCATTCTCTGTAACCTGTGGAATGTGGAGGACAGTGCAGAGATAACGACCTGAGAGTAGCTGATCAATGAGTTTTCTAGGGGATGGCGTGAGATAAAAAAATGCTTAGTTCAGGAAGTCAATGTACGGCAGTTATGAACTCTTCCCAAAGTGCCTTTGTGAAACTAGATGCAGCTAGAACCGCGAGGCGCTATCGAACTGTGTGTTCGTATGTGCGTGTGCGCCTCTTTCTGTTAAAAGCGTTCATACCCAAACCTATGGGAGGGATTTTGACAGAGGGCTTCGAGTCATAGGCAAAGATGCCGTGGCTTAGTTCGCCGGGGGAGTTTTTTGACATAGTGTTAGTGTCCGGTTGGGAATGGTAAGTGTTACCTTTACTTTAGCCAAAGGGGTGGCTTGTTTGATATCTTGTAAGATGTTCCATTTATTAACTTTGTCTTTAAACTTGTGTGTACACTTACCGGAATGTTCTGTATCTTTGGCAGACGGTTTTCTGATTTCGGTGGACAGAGTTCCCAGGGAAAGGTGTGACCTTTTGGGTGACTTGACATGAGTTGTTTAAGTTTTAGTCTGTAAGACTGGATTACAATTAGTTAATCGACTTAGTTATTGTAATAACTTATGTTATGATGCAACTCTCTCATTTTCATTACCTGTTAGAATGGAGAGAAAGAGGTGGGGAGAGAGAGAGAGAGAGAGAGAGAGAGAGATGGGGTGATTGCCGGGAGAGAGAGAGAGAGCCTGTCTGTGTAGTGGGTGTGGGGTCTGCCTTCCGTTTCGTGTCCACGCTTACCGTATGAAATACATGGAGGTTTTCCCATGTAATATATATATAGTGTATATAGATATGTCACGAAGATGAAGACGTAAATATAATTTACTATTTAATTCCCTGTGCCTTTGAGAATAACTTATACGGAATGGGAATTGTAATTGATAAGTGCAGCATTTACCAGTAATAATTCTCTGAGAAAGTTATCACCAAGATATATGGAATTCGATAATAAATAATATTTGTGGCTTCATCTTTTTGAATTTATATATATATATATATATATATTATATATATATATATATATATATATATACATATATATATATATATATATATATATATATATATATATATATATATATATATATATATACTAAAAGAACGTGTAGGTAGCAGCAGTTTCAAAAGCGAGCTTTGGTATCGCCCTCTTTATATTCGTGCAAGAAAGGATCTCATTATAATCTTCATCCAACTCCATTGATAGAAGCTTATTTATTCAGTAACTGAGGCCAAATAAAGGTATTACGAGAGCACTCTTCAACACACTGCATCTGTCACGTCTCAAAAAAGAAAAAATATCTACATAAGTAAACCCGATTTCTGCGCATCATTTGAAATGAATAATTCTGACTCACTTAAAAGCATCTGCATCACCTAGGAGTATGGGAACAGTTTTTTTGAGACGGTAATGGAAGAGCGCAGCTTCGTCATGCGAAATCTGCTCGAATATTATGCCATTTGATAAAATGTATCATATCTCTCCCGGATATAATCCTTCGTTTTAAAGTTCAGTCGACCAAGCTACATTAAGGAATATACGGAATGAGGGATTTAAGATGGAATAGGATGCACAATTTATCATGCAGTGTCAGGTAAGGATTCCATGAGTCAGACTGACTTCACAAATTCTGTTGTTGCAATTAAAAGGCCTCAAGAAAATATAAGGGAAAAGTGGCTACTTGACTGTTTTTACGTAAGAGGACTGATGTATCGCTCCTACCTTCAAAGAGTCAAAAAGAAAATATTCGTATATATATTATACACACACACACACACACACACACACACACACACACACATATATATATATATAGATATATATATGCATATATATCAATATATGTAGTTATATATGTATGTATATATATACACACATATATGTATTCATACATACATGCGTATATTGTTCCAATCATTTTGGACACAACAATTAAATTCGAAGCAGTTTGTTGGGGGGCCGGGGACGTTTCCAAAACCAACATAAATAATTTCTTTTATTCATTTCCGGTTGAAAGTGAAGCCGTGTTGCTTTTGGAAATACAAATATTGTATGACTTTTATAAAGAAGAATCAGTGAGAATTAGTTTTGGAAGATTTTTATTTTATTTTGTACAAGTGTCAATCACTAACTTTTCTTTGATACAACTCGTTACCTTTTTAACGCGAACACAATCTCTCTCTCTCTCTCTCTTTTCGTATTTTTTTATGCTTGCAGGAACAAAGTTCTGGTATCTCTCTCTCTTTGTATTTTTTTTTTATGTTCCAGGAAAAAACTCTCTCTCTCTCTCTCTCTTCGCAATTTTTATCTTCTTGCGAGAATAAGTCTCTTTCTCTCTTCGTAATTTTTCTTCTTACAGGAATAATGCTCTCTCTCTCCTTTCAAACGTGTTGTTCTGCTTGCAGGAATAATGTTGAGGGCGTGAGGGTATGACAACAGATGACTTCGAAACATATCTGAAGCAAGAAAAACGGCCCCCACTAAAGAGATTCTCTCGTTCGCTCTCAGCACTTTTCAGGAAAGGGCTCAGACGAACAAAAAAAAAAAAAAAAAAAAAAAAAAGAAAGAAAATAAAAAAAGGAAAACTTCCACGCGATTTTTTTTACTCCTTTCCGTCGCAAAAATAAACGGTGCCTATTTTTATGCAATGAACATTTCCTTTGCTGCAATTCTATAATTCATTTCCACACGCAGGCAACAATACCGCAAAAAATAAAGGAAAAAAATGGCAGTCCACTTTGTACAATAGCGTTTATTGAGATATTCCACCGTTGGGTGAATAATAAACGTTATTAGGTTAATTCGGCCAAATGTAGAACGAATAGCTACAGCGAAAAGTCGATCTGAGAATGCTGTCAAAATATTCTACCGCTGACTAAATAATGAGTCACATTATTAGGTTCATTCGCCCAAATGTAGAGCGAAAAGCCTGCATCTGAGAATAGTTTACCATTGTGAGCGTTTATGAGACTTAATAGTGTGTGTGTGTGTGTGTGTGTGTCTGAAATGACAGATTCCACAAGAAGTAAAGAGTTCGAAGTTAAACTGTGCATATGCTATAATGATGCAGGCAGTGAAATATACCCTAATTTTGGCAAAAAATATTTTTTTTGAAGATATTTTGAAACAAGTCTTGAAAACAAGCGGCACTGAGGTTCATGTAACCAGACTTGTTTTATGTATGAAAGAGGAGCACTTTCAATCACTCGTGACTTAAGGCACTGAAAAGGTGACGGAGAAGTTGGACAGCAAAATAGAGGGAAATTAAAAGGCTAAAAATCATATGGAGCTATGGGCCGAAGGGAGGCTAAAAACAATTCAGTAATGCCGACAGTGGACCATGTGAGGAACACTGACAGCACTTGCCCCTAACTGTAAGTTCTATCGACCAAGACAATCAGGTTTTATGCAGAAAGGTTCGTGTGACTACAGTGACTACTTCAATAGAAAGACAGCGAATCTCATCTGTGAATAGAGGCTTCAATAACAGTCAATACGAGAATCCTAAAATACGAGTTTTCCGAGAAAGCGGTTTGTTTATATTTACTTTAATTTGCTCTATGCTTTTGCCTTGATGTTGCATTTCCTTCTGTTTTATCGGATGGCTCTTGTCAGACGGACTCTAATTATCAAACACAAGAAACTTGAATGAAGTTCATATATGGCAGAGTTGGCTGAGTCGGAGAAGTTCTCTCATTCGCGTCGCCTCGAGTCATCTCGCCTGCTGCCTCCTCCTCCTCCTCCTCAATTTTAAATAACGAATTTGTCATTGTGAGAGTGAAAAGCCAAGAAATAAACACGAAATTGCGGTTTCGTAATAGGATATATTATATGGATGACTTTAATTTCAACGTGGAATTTCCAACTGATTTTCCAGAGGGCCTTTGTGCCTCACTCAGCTGGGCTGTGGAAGTGGAACAGCCTCCTTCCCTTCAGAGGAAGTCGTGTAACTGGAACTTCTTCAGAGGTGCAAGAGAAGATGCAATGCATTACTACCCTAATATAATTCACATTGCGTGTTAATATTTGACTTACATTTTTATTTAATCATTAATTTCTTGTTAATTCATCTGTTTTTCTAATAT
>NC_087214.1:52276550-52334527 GCF_015104395.2 Macrobrachium nipponense
GCTTGGTCATTTGGCAAAGGTCTTCCCTCCCTTCCCTCTAGCGATTGTGCCCATTAGGCGATATTCCCTTAGGGGGAAGGGGCCGAGGGCCCCTTGGAGCATCGCAAGAATTGATTAGCAAGAGACTGCTTTCCCCGGCAAGCATTTTGTGTTATTGAAGAGCAGCTCTCTCTCCCCTTCCGGTCTATTTGCGTTCTCCGGGACGACGCAGAGGTCACCCGCACACAATGCACACATACACACACACATACACTTGCAGAAACACCAATCACATACATGTATACACATACGCACACAAAACATGCACAAATACTCTTCTAATGATTTAGTACCAGGGCATTACGTTAGTAGAAAGTAGAATTTTCAAGTAACCTTATCTAGGGGTAGAGTAGACTGTCGTCACAGACAACCCGTAGTTATTACTTAGGCTAGATTACATCACTGCATTAAGTTAGTAAACTTAGCATCTTTGCCTATAAGTTAGGTAGGCCATTGTAGTCAGCCGTATCGCTGCTCTAAAAACTTCAAGTTAGAGTAGGAGAACTGGGTAGTCGAGACGATCAACTTATTTAAGCCAAGACCTTCACGCCCGAAAGGGAGTGAATGCCTTCTTAACAGGGGGAGCTGTGACGTTTATAGATCGTTCGTCTACCCAGATATCAATTAATTAATTTGATTTGGAAAACGGCAGCCATTTCTTCCAAGTATCAGCTGATTTTTAGTAAACGCGGGAAACCCAAAACCCGCCAGCTAGAGATAGGGAGTTCCCCAGTTGGGGGAACATAGTCTTTTGTCAGCTTTAGGGACGTATCTCAAAAGGGAAGGATGTAGGCAGATTGGTACTTCTTAGACCTATATCTTAAGCTCTCTTTCCTGTGACCCTCTGTTTTCCAGGATTTTGCCTTGCTCGTGAGGGGTTAAGCTGAATCCCAACACCCAAGCAAACGACCTGAATTCTGTCTCAGTCGGCTGCGAGACGTGATCTCGGACAGATGTCCAACTACCTGCCTTCCTGTTAGGCCTATCCAGGGTGTGAGTGGCGCGCCGATGACCCAGGCCTCAGACAAAGGGGGACCATGCTTTTCTACAAAGAGCCACTGAACATGACATCCAGGTACGTCTTGGGAAACAGCATATTGCCAGTCCCTTATCACCTATTATCTATGTGATCCTCGTTTTCCCAATTCAATTTCCAGCCCCAAAAGAAAGAAATCCTTTTGTTCCCTCTCACTGCCTCATGGCCGCATGCTTCCCCTTGTGTGATCGTCCCCGACCAATGAAGTCATTGCATACCTCAGTGAAACATTATGAAAAGTTCTTTCTCAGTGTTAGAGAATTAATTAATCAAAACAATAAGTCATTTTTTCCTTTTATCTTGTTTAATCTGGGATTCTTTTCCAGATTCCATGAGTCACGTGCCGTCTCTCTGCCCGCAAGTGTGCATTACAAAAGTTTATGAAAACCAGCTTGAATTAATCACACTTTAGCCAGCTATCCAATTGTGAGAGATTATAAGTCCCAATGTGGGGGCCAATAGTATTCACTTTTCTCCAGGCCAGCAAGGGCCTCTTTTGTAAATAAATAGCTGTAAAGTAACGAGCTGAGTTTTCTGGCGACCTTTTCCTCTAAAGAAATATTCATTAATAATCAGTTTTACGGTAAGTTCAATTAATTTCCTTCTGTCCTCCCCCAATTATTTCCGTTTACGTAGATAGCCTCTCTCAAGGCCGCTAAATACGTAAATATATATATATATATATATATAGCTATACATATAGTATCATCATAATATAATGGGCGTAATGTCTTTCTGTCTGTCTGTCATTCAATCACTATATATATATATATATATATATTTTTTACGTATATAGGGCCTTGAGAGAAGCTAGATACGTAAACGGAAATAATTGAGGGATTTCAAGAGGGAATTGCTTGAACTTACCGTAAACTGATAGTTATCAATGAATACTTTAGAGGAAGGTCGCCAGAAAACTCAGCTCGTTACTTTAAAACTATTTATTTACAAAAAGGCCCGTGTGGCCTGGAGAAAAGTTAAATGATATTGGCCCCCACCCCACGTGGGGCTTATAGTCTCATTCAATTCAAGCTGATTTTCATTCACTTGGGTTAATGCACACTTGCGGCAGAGAGACGGCACGTGACTCATGGAATCTGGATGTCGTGTTCAGTGTGGACCTTTGAAGAAAATGTGGCTCTTTGTAGGAAAGTATGGGGGCCCCTTTGTCTGAGGCCTGGGTCATCGGCGCGCCACTCACGCCCTGGGTAGGCCTAAAGGAAGGCAGGTAATTTGACCTCTGTCCGAGATCACGTCTCGCAGGGCCGACTGCGACAGAATTCAGTTGGGTTGCTTGGGGGTTGGAGGTCAGCTTAACCCCCCACGATCAAGGCAAATCCTGGAAAACAAGCATACAGCCAGCAGAGGGGTCACAGGAAAGAGAGCTTAAGGTATAGGTCTAAGAAGTACCAATCTGCCTACACCCTTCCCTTTTGAGATACGTCCCTACAGCTGATAAAAGACTCTTTTTCCCCCAACTGGGGAACTTCATATCTCTAGCTGGCGGATTTGGGTTTCCCGCGGTTACTAAAAATCAGCTGATATTCTAAAGAAATGGCTGCCGTTTTCCAAATCGAATTAATTAATTAATTGCGGGGTAGACGAACGATCTATAAACGTCACAGCTCCCCCTGTTAAGAAGGCATTCACTCCCTTTCGGGCGTGAAGGTCTTGGCTTAAATAAATTGATCGTCTCGACTACCCAGTTCTCTCCTACTCCAACTTGAAGTTTTTTTGAGCAGCGATACAGCTAACTACAGTTGGCCCCTACCTAACTTATAGGCAAAGATGCTAAGTGTACTAACTTAATGTAGTGATGTAGTCTAGCCCTAAGTAATAACTACGGGTTGTCTTGTGACGACAGTCTACTCTACCCTAGATAAGGTTATTTGAAAATTCTACTTGTACTAACCTAATGCCCGTGGTACTAAATCATTAGCCTAACCTACTCAATACAGTTAAATGAACACGCAATCATTCCAGAGTGTGGTACGCACAGCAGCAGTTCAGCGACGGAATTGTTAAAATACATAATGAGAGGTAATGATGCGTTGGGGATGATGAGTGGTTAATTTACCAGGAGGGAAATGCAATGAGGTAATTATATTTAAGTGAGGGTTAGTATTACAATGGCTAGGGGTTAGAGGGTTAGTGCTACTGGCAGAGATCAGGCTGGCTACCTTCTCTGGGTAGGTGCCAGGATCATTCTGCAAATGAATGCGACACTGTACCTCGGGCACAGGTGTCAAGGAGAGCATGTGGCTCTTTTTGTTAATATGTTAATTACGTCCCTTCTTCTTCTTATTCCTCCAGGACCTGGCTATACCAGTCCTAGGAGTAGACGGAGGCAAACGACTCTGGGGTAAGGCCAGAAACGCCGGCAGGAGCTGAGGCAGCGGTAGCCTGAAGGATTTCAGGAGAACACCCTACTTCGGTCTCTGCAGCAACCGTCGTAGAGGTGGAACCTACTGCAGGGGAGGCCCTCACTCCGGCTGCTGCGGCAACCGTCGTGAGGGGAAAACTCCAGGCTGACTCCTGGTCGGGCAGTTCCTGGTTTTCCAGAGGAGGTACAAGGTAAGGTCTGCCGGAGGTTCATCCTCGGGCGACAGAGGTAAGGATGAAGAAGAAGGAACTAGAACCAGGTGATTGGCCATGGGCTGTGGTAAGCTACCATGCCTTTTTGTTGGAGGATCTCCTGTAGGAGGATCCTTGATAAGGTTAGGCGCCGGCGCTAGCTCGGGGCCAGGCGCAGAGGTCAAGTTCGGTGGTGGCTCTACGTCCAGGCTGGACGGAGCTTGGCACTGCTCAGTGCTGCCAGTGGCACTGGCAGAGAGTTGAGGTCGACTGGACCTGTGACGGGTACCGGAGGTGCAATACCTCTCAGCGTGCCCTTGGAAATGGGAGACAGAGGCTCCTGTCTCTTGTTGAAGGCTAGGCCTTGTGGAAAATGGACAGTGTCCGCTGCTGGTAGTTGCTAGGGCACCTAGGCCAATTCGTGGAGTGCCCTATTACGTTGCAGGTTTTGCAACGGAACTGTGAATGGTCAATCTCCCTCCTTGGTAATGGGGGAGACTGTTGGTGGATGTACTTCCTAGAAGAAGTAGAAGAAATCGGTCGGTGACTCCTTGCTTTGGAGTGAATTGGGACATGGGGTTAGGACCCTAGGCTTTTTGAATTGTGGGAGACTTCATGTCTTGCCCTAGGAGGAGGTCGTAACCTCCTGGGATGTAGCTTGCAACTGCAAGAGTACATTCTTTGGAGAAGTGAGGTCTGGTGACCCTCAATTGGACGGTCGGAAGGATCAGTTTAATGTGATTGATACCTTCAATGGTGATCAATCGACGTCTATCAACGTTAGCCCTCGGGGATTCTGTCTTCCCGTATCAGGGAGACTTGAGCGCCAGAGTCGTCGTAGGCTCTGACGTGGCTTGGCTGATAATGACTTTGGAGGGGTGCGACTGTTATAGGGCCCTTAGCTGGGGGTCCTAGTGAAGAAGGATTGGTGACGGCCATTGCGATGGCAGGAATATGGTGGTTTGCGCACCCTCCATAGTTGGCAGACATGTGACCCTTGCGGCCACAGTCTCGGCAGAACTTGTTCCAGAACCTCTTCCGTGGCACTGGATGATAAGGCCGAGATGGCCCCACAGGTTGCGAATCTGCGGAGTCACCAAGGCTGGCAGTGTGCTCTGGCACAGGTGAAGAGTCCTCTGTTGGATCACCCTCGGAAACAAGTCCGGGGTCAACTGGTGGGTCTTACCTCTTCCAAAGGGGAGGAGGTAGGCGGTAAAGTGGTAAGAGGCTGAGATGGTGCGGAAGAAACTTCGGGCTCTGACACTGGGTCAGGGCCAGGTTCGCAAATAGACAGGATGTCGGGGACATCGGAGGCACTAGCCTCTGAACCTAAAATTGAGGTGTGGTTATCTGGCATGCTGCAGGTGTCCGGTGCATCTGGTAGTGGGAGCTGCGTCCAGGGGAGATACGGCTTTAGTAGATCTCGGCCCAATCATCACCTGATAAACATCATGAAATTGGTCAACTACGCCACCCGGCGGCACAATGTGGTTTCCTGGTCTCCTGGTCCAGAAAGGGCATTTCCACATTCAGAAGGACCGAAGGAACAGAATAGAGGTTACCGTCAATCCATTCAAACTGAATTTCTTCGTTCGTCTGGATTTTGGCACCCCTAGGCAATGCCTTTCTGGAAATAAGGGAGACCTGGGCTTCGGTGTCGGCCATGACTTGTACCCACTGATAGGCCGTAGGAGGACTGTTCATCAGGCAGGGCTACATGGTAGCCTTGGAGAAGTTCACACCCTGGAAGCTCTCCTCCAAGGTAGAGACCGACTTGGGCACTGGTCGGAATCCACAGCATGCCCACGCACACAACAAGTGGTGCAGAACCTCCGCAACCACCTCTTACCGGGAGTCCAGCTCATGGTCTGGGGCTTGGAAACTAGCAGAGAGATTGCGTCATCTAGGAGAGCTAGCTCATGCTTTCTCTCTTCTTCTCTTTCCTTTCTCTCTGCTTCTCTGGCTTTTCTCTCTGCTTCTGCGGCTTTCCTCTCTGCTTCTCTTTCTTCCTTTCCCTGCTGGCGCGCAGCAGCCTGCTGCGTCTTTATCCACTGGTCAAGGGCTGGTCCAGTGTAACCAGCCTCCCTGCCCAGAGTTATGAGGGCTCCGAGCTTCTCTAGCTCTCTGGCAAAGAAGTCGCGGGAAGCAGGGGAAGACATTTCCCTTAGGCTACAGTAGAGGCTCGGAAGAAAATGAAAATAATGGCCAGGAAAGGGTCCTGAATGGAATAGGAGTGCCTACTGTGGAAAGTGGCACTCACTTGGAAATGGGTTCTGCAATGTGGTAATGAAAAGTGAAAAGACTGGGTGCTCGGTGGCACTTTGTGAATGGCACCTTCTGCTGAGGTGAAAAAATCGAATGAAGTGTGCTGTGTACGTCACACTTACGGGCATTCCCAACTTGGGAGACGTTGGAATGGGCTACCTGTAGGTGCAATACAGGTGCACGGCACTTATGAGGAGGCGTTCCTTGGTTCAGTGATCCAAAATGGCGGATACTCTATAATGAATGAGCGTTCCGTAGGACGGACAGCAGGTATAGGGCTACCTGTACGTCTGTACAGGTGCGCGGCACTTATGAGGAGGCGTTTTCCTTGGGCAGCACTAGTAGTGCTGGTATTGCGGCACTTCGGGAGGAGTTCCCTTGATGGTCCGAATGATCACTGATCCCTTGTACACGGACATTAATGATTGGGCGTTGTTCCGTAAGGACGACACGCAGGTTTGTCAGCACTTAGGGCTGGTATTGCGGCACTTCTGGAGGCGTTCCCTTGTTGAGTTGTTCCAGAAGGATTCACTGACCCCTTGTTACACGGAAGACATAATTATTTGGGCGTTCCGTAAGGACGGACCACGCAGGTTAATGGCTACCTGTACGGCCTGTACAGGTGCAATGGCATTTATGGAGGCGTTCCTTGGAGCACTGGTATCGTGCTGGTGTGTCCCGGACACTACATGCAGTATACTTAAATATACTGAAGTGAAATGGCACTGCTCATGGCAGAGTGTAATAGTGGAGGAGAGAAAGTAAAAGGTGGGAGTACTTCAGCGGCCAGTCGATGAACAGGGTCAAGAATTAGTGGCACTGTAAAATGATAAGACCTGACGTGCACTGGTGGTGGCCAGTCCTAAACTGGTAACGACTTCCCTGTCTGGAAGTAATGAATTTGCGTGGCACACTGTGCGAATTGTGCTTGCGGTATACGCAAGTCTTTCGTGATAAAGAAAATGAAAAGACCACTCGGGCAACGACAGGTAATGGAAATTTTAGGAATGCTCAGTCCCTCGCTGAAGTACTATGGGGTAAATGAAATAAATAAATGCTTGCAAACTGCAATGGACACATGCGCGTACGTATCACGCTGTGTAAATGAAAGACACAAGAGACTAAAATAAGGTTAATTCGGCATGCTATAATTAATGGTAAGATGTAGTACTCTTGGCTTCGTGAATAATGGATTCTGGTTTTTTCTCTCTCTCTCTCTCTCTCTCTCTCTCTCTCTCTCGGAGAGGGTGAAAAATGATATATGAAATGAACTCCCTTATATTTGAATTGAACTACTAATGTTCGTTTAATATGACGCAACTTGCGTTAAATGATTTACTTACGTTAACGTTTTTAATGAAAGAATTGCTTTTGGATAACGTTTTATGAAAATGATAGCGCGCTCGTGTGAAACGATTTTTACGTTAATGTTAGCGGCTTGCGCTTATGAAATGATTTGCGTTTCGATATGAATTTTTACAAAAGACGCGTTTTACGTTAACAATTCTTGTGATTTGCTCTACTTGAGATTTACGTTAACTTTACGTAAGGACAAGTGAAAAATTGCGGTAAGGATTTGAAAACGATGTTAGCAAACAATTGTAAATGAGGTTACGTTAAGTGAAATGAAATTTTCGCTCAGCGCGCGAGTGAGCGATGCGAGGTGAAAACACGTGAGGCGAGAAGAGCGGGTTAGCACCACGGTGTGCTAGCAGTGATGGCGAATCAGCTGATTCTCTGTAAATGCGAAGGCAATTTACCACACAAAATACTACTTTCTTATTCAAGGCGAATTACGTTAATTTCTCTGGCAGGACGATAGATACTAGTACCGAGATCGATATTATTTACGTTAAAACTTCGAGACTTACGTTACTTTGCTTAAATTGTTTAGATAATGTTGAAAGGGAAAACAAACATGGCTGCCGCTGTGAATGCGACGAAGGCTGGTTGAGACCGCGCAGGCGCGAGAGAGCTCTAAGCTGAATTCAAGCTGAGAGGTAGCGGTTACCAACACTTGGAATGAAACTAAGTTAAAAATGGATTCCCTAACATATCACAGACAAAAGAATTGTACACTTCTTTTGCCGTAACTATTAGTAAAACACTCCTAACTAGCTAGGCTTTCAAACACAGCAATAAACCCTGGCAAAGCACTTCCTAGTTTGATCGGTCTTTCTGGCATCTATTCTACACACGTGCTCTGTCTCGTCCGACGAGGACAGCACAAAGTAACAGAGAATTCGCGGGGCAAATTGTTTGCTCGCCGCTAAAATAAAGCTCTGGCGCGTTCGCCGTTACAATAATAAGATTTCTACCTTCACATTTGTTTAAAACACTTCTAAATAAAAATACTTAACGTACCTTAAGCTAACATAGGTTTAATAAATAATCATATTAATGAATGGAATACCTTACCGTGAGTCAGTGTGTCTTCTTTCCCTGCAAGTGTGCTTGATTTACGCTTTGAAAAACATTAACAGTTTCGTTTTCACGGATAACGCGATTTACAAAGCTTTTTAAGCAAGCCCGGATTCGATCCTCGGCGAGGTCGACAATGTTACGTATATAGGGCCTTGAGAGAAGCTAGATACGTAAACGGAAATAATTGAGGGATTTCAAGAGGGAATTGCTTGAACTTACCGTAAACTGATAGTTATTAATGAATACTTTAGAGGGAAGGTCGCCAGAAAACTCAGCTCGTTACTTTAAAACTATTTATTTACAAAAAGGCCCGTGCTGGCCTGGAGAAAAGTTAAATGATATTGGCCCCCACGTTGGGGCTTATAGTCTCATTCAATTCAAGCTGATTTTCATTCACTTGGGTTAATGCACACTTGCGGCAGAGAGACGGCACGTGACTCATGGAATCTGGATGTCGTGTTCAGTGTGGACCTTTGAAGAAAATGTGGCTCTTTGTAGGAAAGTATGGGGGCCCCTTTGTCTGAGGCCTGGGTCATCGGCGCGCCACTCACGCCCTGGGTAGGCCTAAAGGAAGGCAGGTAATTTGACCTCTGTCCGAGATCACGTCTCGCAGCCGACTGAGACAGAATTCAGTTGGGTTGCTTGGGGGTTGGAGGTCAGCGCTTAACCCCCCACGATCAAGGCAAATCCTGGAAAACAAGCATACAGCCAGCAGAGGGGTCACAGAAAGAGAGCTTAAGGTATAGGTCTAAGAAGTACCAATCTGCCTACACCCTTCCCTTTTGAGATACGTCCCTACAGCTGATAAAAGACTCTTTTTTCCTCCAACTGGGGAACTTCCTATCTCTAGCTGGCGGGTTTTGGGTTTCCCGCCGGTTACTAAAAATCAGCTGATTATTTCTAAAAGAAATGGCTGCCGTTTTCCAAATCGAATTAATTAATTAATTGCGGGGTAGAACGAACGATCTATAAACGTCACAATATATATATATATATATATATATATATATATATATATATATATATATATATATATATATATATATATATATATATAGTATAGTTAGCAACGACATCATTTTCATTCTCCTATCATTATTGCCTTCAGAAGCCAAGTGTTCAACGCCTTCGCCGGCTAGCCAGACATTATAGGATGAGTCATTCCGCTCCCAGTTTATCGGAGAGCATAACCGCGCTTTCCCCTACCCCCCTTCCCAAACCCAACCCCTCACCCTTTGAATCTTGCCACCTTCGACCGCTAATCAAATATCGCTTATTAATAGTATGATTATTATCATGATTATTCACTATCCCCCTTCCGGCATCAACGCCCAGTCAGAAATCCCTCATTATTATTATTATTATTATTGTTATTATTATTATTCTTATTATTTTGTTTAGGAATAGAAGACCCTTCTTTCTTAGGCAAAACTACTGTTAAAAAGGATGGCAGAATTAAGCGAGTTGATTTTATATATTGTCTATTTTCCTTACAATTCGCTTCTCAGGCTCAGCGATGTTTTCTGAGTAACTGGCCAATATTCATATTGGGAATTTTCAAAAATTGTAAATGCTGAAAGAATCTTTATTAGAACAGGATATCAGGTCCAGGTCAAGCAGGGGTCGTTGTCAGTGCCGGTATTATTCCGTAAGCGTAGTTCAGTTCGGGCCGGGTTTAAGGGTTGGTATTATTATTATTATTATTATTATTTATTATTATTATTATATATTATTATTATTATTTTATTTTTTTTTTTTTTTTTTTTTATTTTTTTTTTTTTTTTTTTTTTTTTGCTTTATCACAGTCCTCCAATTCGACTGGGTGGTATTTATAGTTTCGGGTTCCGGTTGCATCCTACCTCCTTAGGAGTCCATCACTTTTCTTATTATGTGTGCCGTTTCTAGGATCACAACTCTTCTTGCATGAGTCCTGGAGCTACTTCACCTCTAGTTTTTTTCTAGATTCCTTTTCAAGGATCTTGGATCGTGCTAGTGCTCCTAAGTTATGGGTACGATTTCCACGGGCATATCCCATATCCTTTCTTATTCTATTTTCAGATCTTGATACTTATCCATTTTTTCCTTCTCTTCTCTTCAACTCTGGTGTCCCATGGTGATTGCAACATCAATGAGTGATACTTTCTTCTGACTTTGTCAATCAACGTCACGTCTCGTCGGTTTGCACGTATCACCCTATCTGTTCAGATACCATAGTCCCAGAGGATCTTTGCGTGATCGTTTTCTATCACTCCCTCAGGTTGGTGCTCGTACCACTTATTACTGCAAGTAGCTGATGTTTCTTACACAGGCTCCAGTGGAGGGCTTTTTACCACTGAATCATGCCTCTTTTGTACTGGTTCTGTGCAAGTGCCGGGCATTCGCTTGCTATGTGGTTTATGGTTTCATTTTTCGTATTGCACTTCCTACATATGGAGAGATGTTATTTCCGTCTATCGTTTTTTTGAACATATCTGGTTCTTAGGGCCTGATCTTGTGCCGCTGTTATCATTCCTTCAGTTTCCTTCTTTAGCTCTCCCCTCTGTAGCCATTGCCATGTGTCATCGCTGGCTAGTTCTTTAGTCTGTCTCATGTATTGTCCTGTCTCTCTATATTTCTGGGTCTTCGTCTACTTTTATTAGTCCTTCTACCCATGCACTCTTTAGCCCCTCGTCTTCACTGGTTTTCAGATATTGCCCCAGTGCTCTGTTCTCGATGTTGACGCAGTCCTCTATACTTAGTAGTCCTCTCCCTCCTTCCTTCGTGTTATGTATAAGTCGTCCGTATTTGCTCTTGGGTGTAGTGCTTTGGGAATTGTCATATGTTTCCGGTTTTTCTGATCTATGCTGCGGAGTTCTGCCTTCGTCCATTCCACTATTCCTGCGCTGTATCTGATTACTGGCACTGCCCATGTGTTTATGGCTTTTATCATATTTCCGGTGTTGAGTTTTGACTTGAGTATCGCCTTGAGTCTCTGCATATATTCTTTCCTGATCGTGTCCTTCAACTCTTGGTGTTTTATATCCCCTCCTTCCATTATTCCCAGGTATTTGTATCCTGTCTCATCTATGTGTTTGATGTTGTTTCCATCTGGTAGCTTTATCCCTTCAGTTTCTCGTTACTTTGCCTTTTTGTATGTTGACTAAGGCGCATTTTTCTATTCCAAACTCCATCCTGATGTTCCCAGATACAATCCTTACAGTCTAGATTAGGTATCTATTTCCTTGATGCCTTCGTACCATACAGCTTTTGATGTCGTCCATGAACACAGATGGTTGATTCTGTTTTGCCTCTTTCTTGAGTTGGTACCCGGCATCCATCTTCTGTAGTACTTTTGTCATGGGAATCATGGCTACTACGAAGAGTAGTGGGGACAGTGAGTCGCCCTGGAAGATCCCTCTCCTGATAACCTCTGCTAGTCTTATTCCAGAGCTTGTAAGTATTGTATTCCAGTTGCGCATTGTATTTTTGAGGAAGCATATGGTGTTTTTCCTTCTGCCCCATATATTTTCAGGCATTCTATTAGCCATGTGTGTGGTATCATGTCGAAGGCTTTCTTATAGTCTATCCATGCCATGCTTAGGTTGGTTTTCCTTCTCCTACTGTTCTTCATTACCATTTTGTCTATCAGGAGCTGGTCTTTTGTGCACTACACTTCTTCTGCAGCCTTTCTGTTGGTGGGGAATGGTGTTTGTCTACTCTAGGTAATTGTATAGCCTTTCACTGATGATACCTGTTAGTGACTTCCACATTATTGGTAGGCAGGTGATAGGCCTGTAGTTACTGGCTATATTTCCCTTACTCTTGTCTTTTTGTACTAAGGATGTTCTTCCTTTGGTCATCCATTTGGGTGCATGGTGATTTGAGATACAGTGCTGGAGTTGTTCTGCTATTCGTGGGTGTAGGGCCTTGAAGTTTTTGAGCCAGTATCCATGGACTTCATTGGGACCTGGGGCTTTCCAGTTTGGCATTTTCTTTAGTTGGTGTCTGACTGTGTCTGTCGTGATCTCTGTGAATCACCATGATTTGCTTTTCCAGGCGCCTTTTCCAAGGATGTTGCTGTTTTGGTTTCTGTTGGGTTGGTTGTGCTGGTGGTGTTGGTGTTCGAATCCCCATCAGTTCTGCTACTAATCTTGCTCCTGCATATAACAAGTTATTTGTTTCTGTGATACTGGTGGTGTGTATTATGCCCATTATTTCATTGACCTCACTTGTTTTCTCCCTTAATTTCTTGGTGTTGTAGGCTTTCATGGAGGGGATCTTTGTTCTCTCTGTATCTGGCTCCATCCATTGTCTAATCTTTTCTACCCATTCCGTCCTCTGTTACTTCGTCGGTGTTCCTTCGTGTGTCGTTGTTTGATACCTCATCCTCCTGTCGTCTTCTGTGGCATCGTCTCTCAGTTTGTCTTCAGGTGTAATTCGTTGTCGTGTGACATTTCCCTTTCCAGTTCTTCTCTTTCTGTTGGGAGAGCCAGTTCTTTTTCTTTATGTTCCTACTTGGTCTGCCAGCCTCCGCTCTGTTTGGGGAGTGTTATTCCTCTCATTCCAGATGTTTTGACCATGTTCTTCTATATCCTCTCTCAGTCGGGTTGCTTCTGATGTAGCATCTCCATATTTCCTTATTTTCTTCTCTTGTCCATTTCTTCCTTCTTGCTTCTGTAGCTCAATCTCAGGCTGTTGATTACTGTCGTTGTGGGATGATCCGTTTGCTGGATGACGACCTCCAAGTACTTGACCGTCTTCCCCTTCAATTGGGTTGAATACCTTGGGTTGCCGGACGAAGCTCCTCTGTTGCCAGAGGTTCCATTTACGTCGTTGTCGTTCATTCCTTCATTTCTTCCCATCATTGCTGAGTTTTGCTATTTACCCATAGCTGGACCCTACCCCATCATGGATAGGTACTCATTTACAGCTGAGTAGACTGAGGAAATTATGGTAAAGATCCTTTCCCAAGGAATCAACGCCGAGGAGAGCGGTCACCAATCCAACGACTCTATTATTATTATTACTATTATTATAATTATTATTATTATTATTATTATTATTATTATTATTATTATTATTATTCATTTCTAGAATATTATTGCGTTAGAATTATTTATATTTCTGTTTCTATTTCAATATGTATATATATATATATATATATATATATATATTATATATATATATATATATATATATATATATATATATATATCGAAGTCACGTTGCACTTAACGATTGGAAAAAGAAGCATGAACGAATCTTTTTGTGAAGGTATTCGTGTCTCGTACAACCTGACGCTGCCTCTCTTCGGAAACAACAGCACATATTTATGCTCTGAGGTTTTTGAAGGTATTTCAGAAGTTCTTTAAAAAAAAACTCAAGTCATCATTTTTATAAACTCTATGAATTTGCAAATGTTATTGTCCTCGACTAATGTTCTTAGAGACTACTAAATTGACTGAACGTACAGTATGGAATATGAAATAACGACAAATTAGACGCACCTGACTGAAGTTCAGGCAGTTTCTGTCTCGAGCTGAGTTGATGGAAAGAACAAAGGGTGAAATATATACAACAAATAACATAATTATTTTCTTATTATCTTTTGCTCTTGAAACTAAAAATAAAAAGGGTCGACGGCTATGATTTATAAAGAATTTAGAATATCTAAGGAGAGAGAGAGAGAGAGAGAGAGAGAGAGAGAGAGTGAGAGCTTATACCCACATTACTGTTTGATTGTGTTTAGAGTCAGGTTTTAATCGATTCCCCCTGTTCAATAATAACAGCTCTCTTAGTTTAGACCGTTATTCAGGTACTTTTGTGAACTTGATATCATTTTTGGCTGTTTAATTTGGCATTTAAATACATGCTAATGGTATGAAAATCCAATCATCAACAGCCTTGAATTGAAATCATTATCAGGAAGTTGAGTCAGCATTCTTTGCCGTGAATCAGCGAGAATCATTCAGTTTTGAGCCTCACCAAGTCTTTATAAACTTAGACTGAGAAGAGACAGAAAGTATCTTAGATCTTCAGAAGCAGAATCTCACTCAAAGAAAACATAGGGTGGGGAAAGTAAGAGATGTTGAGGAACCCCAGTTGACTGCAATATCTATTTCTCGAGCTTTTTCTAAAGTTATTAATTTCCTTCTTTTCGTACCTTTCAACAACAATTGAGTTGAACGTCTCAGTTAATAAAAGTTGGACATTTCTTATCAGACAAACATCGATGATGCTTCCTAAGATATTTCTGGGTTCAGTCATTATTTGCAACAATTTATTTCCAGTTATTATGACTTCGCCTGTCTTTCTTTAACGAGGAGAAACATTAAAGCTGAATTTCCTTTGCTGTCGACTGCATAAGACAAGAATGAAAGATAATGGATTGAGGAAGTCTCTCTCTCTTTCTCTCTCTCTCTCTCTCTCTCTCTCTCTCTCTCTCTCTCTCTCTCTCCCTTGTTTATTAATGGGCTCCTGAAATTGGATGAAAGCTTTCAATGACAATTGTCATTAACCCTGAAGTTATTCCGTTTATCTGAAACTACTGTGGGTCTAGACAGGGTGTAAAATACCCTTTCCAATTTAAAACATTTAAAAAGAAAATACACAAAAATAGTGGGAAAATATAACTAATTTATATATATAAAAAAACGACACGGAGACAGGGAGACACCTACTACAATGAGGCTTCGAATATTTTGTCAGGAACTTGTTGGAGGACTCCCTTATTCTACCTTACTGGTTCGACTTTAGTCATTAACAACCCTCGGAGGTGAAGATGGATGAGGAATATGTTATGAAAATTGAAAAAAATCTTTGTTTCTGTTTAGTTTGTTCTCTCTGCAGAACAACTTGCTTCCCCCAAGCCCTTGCACATCCAAATGTGTGTACTTGTGCCTGCATGGCATGTATCAGTTAATTCGAAACTATCCGTCCTTTTTATTTCAACATCACTTTGACGTGCGTCAAGAGCACCGTTCCCATCAGACTGGCTAAACTGAACCAGGACCCAAGATTACAATAACAAAATGACTAGCGCAATGCGTCTGAACCTGATAATCACCTATGGAAATAACCTGGATCCCATGAACATTATTACAACTATTTTGTATTAGAGTATCTCAGGGTTCTTCTTTAAAGGATCAGGAAGAGCATTTATGGCAATGACAAAACAATGAAGGAAACACAGAAGTGGCAGACGGGATTTGAGGTTATCATATCATGCAGAGTAGCAGTCTGATATTCAGCTAGGTGACAGCTGCTGCTTTTTATGAAACGATTCCAACAAATGAAACCCGAAATATTTTGTACGAATAAAATTTTTTTGTGTTTTAGACTGCAGTCAATGAGAAGATTAACACATTCCTTGGAATATTAGGAAAACAGCGAGGATTTTCCTCATTTTCGATGTTGGTCTTTACGAATTTTTTAGATATCATTCACAGAAGAGCTTCAGGGAATCAGTGAAATCTGCATATTGTTAGAAGGTCTTGAAAAACCGAATTGACACATGAGGAGAAAAGGTGCTCAGAGCTGTAGGAAGTTCACTTCTGGAATTGCGATTATATGAACAAGGACATCTTAGACAGCTGAGAAAAATTAAAGAATTATTATTATCATTATTTTTAAGAAGATGAAACCTCTTTGAATGTAAGAAGCCCAGAGGAACCCTGCACTGCGTTTTAGCCTCCTGAAGTCACCCAAGGTCGGCTCAAAGTTAATTGTCCGAAACACCTGTGATAATATCAGGGTTCTGCTTCTTGTCTGAAGAACACGTTGCAGATTGGGGGTAAATTACTCCCTTGGGGTAGTTTAACATTCCATGGGGGTAATAACAAGTGTGGAAATTAAAAGGCGCAATAAAGACTCTTTTCCATTGCTTTTCAATCGATGAAATCGTTCATTTTAACTCCGTGATATTATAAATAATAAAGGTTCACAGGGATATATATATATTATGTGGTTGAATGAACCAATGCAAGTATTTTGTACCAAATATTATTATTATTATTATTATTATTATTATTATTATTATTATTATTATTATTATTATTATTATTATTATTATTCTGTTAAAGCGAATGGCAAAATTAAGAGAGTTGAGTTGATTGTAAATATTGTCTTTTCTGTTTTTCTTACAATATGTAAAATCAACTCGCTTAATTCTGCCATTCTCTTTATCAGAATTTGCCCGAAAGAGGTCTTTTACCAAAATATTATTATCATTATAATTCGGAAGATGAAACCTATTCGAATGGAACAAGCTCTGGGAAAAATTGACTTGTAATTCAAGCTTCCAAAGAATATCAAGGTGTTCATGAAGAAGTAGCAAGAGGAGGTAAAGGGAAATGCCGAAAAAAGAGATCTCACTATAAAAAAGAAGAAGAAAAAAATAAAAAATAGATATTGCCGAGGAGGTGTGAGGGAGGGCATTTGATTTAACTCTACTTGAAATAGAAATAGACTTCGAAAGGAGGAGTTAGATCAAAGGAAGAAGTGGGTGGGTTGATGAGCGTATTGTTCTGCGTTTCAGCCTCCTGACGTCGTTCAATGTCTGGTCAAAGTTAATTGTCCTCAACACCTGTGATATCAAGGTTTAGCTGTTTGTTTGAAGAACCCGCTGCAGATTGGGGGTAAATCACCCCCTTGGGGTAGCTTAACATTCAAGGGGGGTGACAACAAGTGTGGAAGTTAAAAGGCGCAATAAAGACTCTTTTCCATAGCTCTTCAATCGATGGCTTTGTTTAATTCAACTCTCTGAATAAATAATATAAAGGTTCACAGGGATATATAGCATAATGCAAGTATTTTGTACTAAATATTATTATTATAATTATTATTATTGGAGAGAGCGGCGTCAAAATGGAAGTGGTCAGCACAGCTGCTTAGGGGAGAGAACCAAAGACTTGATATTGTGTAATAAATCTGATCCTGACGATGAGGGATCTTGTACACAGCACTGACGACACCTTCCAGTAACTCCAGAGTTCAAAGTCCGCTCAAAAGTTCATCTGGAAATATGTCACAGCAGCTCATTGAATTCGCAAAGGAAATATTGGAAGTAAAACCAAATGTCACCATAAAAATTGCATTGAACCACAATTAAATTACCTTAACAGATATTCTGTTGAAGCAGATTAGAGTTGAATAAGACTAATCGTCCGTTCATTTGCCCCAAAAACTTCTCGTGAGAGACCTTGTCAGCTCTTATGGCGACATGTCTCTACCCACAGGGAGAGATATGCAAATCTTTTCCTACGGAATCGGAATTTTCTTAAGGAGAACATATAATTGTTAATGATGCGTTTTGTGGGTTAGAATATTTCTGTAAAAATGACAACGATTCCTCACTGGCGTGCAAATGTCGCCCATATTTTTTAGAAGAACAGAACACGCGATTCAGAACCAACATCGAAACTAGTTCTACTTCAACATGAATCTCTCTCTCTCTCTCTCTCTCTCTCTCTCTCTCTCTCTCTCTCTTTCTTTTACTCATTTCCTACATGTGTTGCTGACTTCCATCATGGAGACAAAATTAAGATTTAGGAGGAATTTCCAAGATCATGAACCTCTGTGAAGCCGAATGAAGAGGCCGACGGTGTGGAAGTTGTCTCATAGGGATTTTTTTCACCATCAAATAGTAGCTATATATGAATGGATCGGTGAGGAGACCTGTCTTGTTTTCTTCGTGAGCCTTCCTTCCCTTGTTACGGGGAATAATAACAATGGCAACATATTAGGAAAGGAAAATACACACACACATACCTAAATACATACATTTATACATACATACATAAATACATACTTACATATAGATATGTAAATATTATTTATCGAAAATTTTCATTGTGGTACGGTAAAACAAACAGAGAGAGAGAGAGAGAGAGAGAGAGAGAGAGAGAGAGAGAGAGAGAGAGAGAGAGAGAGAGAGATATTGTGCACGTAGGTAGGTCAGGTGATCGCGGGAATGTATACATTTGCGAGCAAGCAAGTAACTCCTCTCTCGAGATCGAAATTTTGACGAATAATCTGTCATTTCAAAGTTGCTCGTAAGGAAAATCCCGACAGGATTGATGGGCAGGAGGAGGAGGAGGAGGAGGAGGAGGAGGAGCCAGAAAAATTATTTCACGCATGAGAATTGAGCCTCAAATTCGATTCGGGCAATTTTTCTCGAAGCGACAGTAACAGAAATTTGATGCGCATTCACTTTGTGTTCTTTTCAAAAGTCATCTTATTCGTAGGGGCGTTAGTGCCGTCAGTGGACTTCACGCAATGAACTGTTTACTTAAGGCTCATAGCAGCGTCCCTCCGGGCCCTACCTGCAACCCTTTTCATTCTTTTTCCTGTACCTCCTTTCATATTATCTGCCTTTCCACTCTCTCCTAACAATTGTTTCACAGTGCAAATGGGAGGTTTTCCTCCCTTTTTACTCTTTTCAAACTTTTTACTCCCAGTCTCCCTTTCAGTGCCGAATGACCTCATAGGCCACGGCGATTGGCTCTGGCCTCAAGTTGATACACCACTCCATTCCATTGATGGTGACAAGTGTTATGCAAAAGCCAGCCGCTCATAACGAATTCACTAGACTTTTGAATAACTTCCGAGGTCGAGTGAATTCATGTCATCCACTACTACGTTTGTCTAATTCCCGAGCATGGAATCAGTCAGTCTTCTCAGCTTCTTCGAAACATCGATCATTTGAAGACAGCGAAACGAGGTACCAACTATAGACACAGGAAGATCACGGCGCCCAACTGATGACTTTAAAGAAAAACCACTAGGTTAACGTCAGACATCTACAGAGAGAGAGAGAGAGAGAGAGAGAGAGAGAGTTCAACACAATTTCGACCTTTAATCAAAAGTGATGGACACTCTTCACATCAGGGATTAACATCAAGAATCGTTTGTGGAATGGAATATAGCGTTAAGGCCAAAGGCCAAGCACTAGGAACCATGAGGTCATTCAGCGCTGGAAAGGAAAATTGACAGCAAGTGGTCTGAAAGGTATGACAGGAGGAAAACCTCAAGACAGTTGTACTGTGAAGCAATTGTTAGAAGAGGGTTAAGGAAAGTAAGGTGGAAGGTAGAGTATATGAACGGAGGTACAGTAAAAGCAATGAAAGATGTTGCAGCTAGGGGCTCAAAAGGACGCTGCAAAGAACTTGAGTAATGCCTACAGTTCACCACATAAGGTACACTGACGGTATACTAACCCCGTCCCCGTGTCAACATAGCGATAAACATCAAGAATGGCTGCTCTCTTGTAACTCAGATTCGTATTGCTATCATTGAAATAGTGTTGGCCAAATCCTCTGATTGATTGATTGATCTAACAGATCTGGCGTTGCAACACTGTTTGGGGAACTGAAGATGAAATTCTCTGAGAGAGATGAGAGAGAATCAACTTCCCAAGTTTGCCTGTTGAACGTTTTTACAGTGGTGCCATATCTACAGATTAATCTGAATGAAATCTACATATTTTTTGTGTATTGCAGAATTTCAGATTTTCCTCCCAAATAGGGAAAATCTGCAGATTATTACCATTCTCTCTGTCTCTGATTCCTAAAATTGAGTTGCAAAATTATCAAATATAAGCCACTTTGCTATTTATGCTTCGATTCTGTTTATGGTTGTGGCCAAAATGAACAATACGATGCATTGACACGAATGCTCTAGTGACTATGCGATGATATAACCAAATTATGCCTATTATCTATAGATTTTGTTTTGCCAGTTTTCAATAACTTTCTTTATATATATATATATATATTATATATATATATATAATATATATATATACCTATACCTATATATATATATATATATATATATATATATATATATATATATATATATATATATATATATACATATATAGGTATATAAAATAAATATAATATATATATATATATATATATATATATATATATATATTATATATATATATATATATATATAATATATAATAACGGGGGGAGGGGGCCCACCACCTCCATTATTCACTTTGGTAGCGAAAGCCAGAGCGGAAGGCAAACTGGTTTGGTAACACTTTCTCTCTCTCTCTCTCTCTCTCTCTCTCTCTCTCTCGACTGGCAACAGCTCCCTCTCTCTCTCTCTCTCTCTCTCTCTCTCTCTCTCTCTCTGTCTCTGTCTCTCTCTCTCTCTCCATTTCACTAGGTCATCAAATCAGAATCGGAATTACAAAAATATACATTTATTTAAAAGCAAAGTATTAATTGAATAACTCAGATTCTTACAAGATGATTAAATGGAATGATAACTCAAAGCTCAGATAACTCAGATAACCCCCTGTAATTAACAGCCTATTCAGTAATTAGTCACACACCATTCCTCCAAAGAATAATTCCCATTCTTCTCCAATTAAAGTTCCCCCTACTGGTACAGTTCCCTCCACTAGAACCGCCTGTTAAAAGGACAGGAGGACAAACTATAAGCATACACAAATGTAAATACAAATTCAAAAGATTAAATGAAATAGAACATCTTTACAAAATATCAAAAATACAGTCAAGCCACACCTTTGGCTAAAGCACAGTAATTTTTACACATTCCAGCCAGTTTCACTTCACAGAATATAAGAAACATTTGCAGAGCCATCCCGGCATCTGCCTTCTCTCCCCGTAACCGTCTCAATGGTTCTGGCTAATTACATGCTATTATGAACGGACACAGCTCGTACGGACGCATGAATTCGCACCCACCGTTCATGCCTTGAAACTGCCAGAAACCAGTTTCAAAGTCACCTTTGATGAACGCCCATAATGACAAGATGAACGTTGACCTGCTTAGGTAAGGATCTTAATGTCACACAATCCAACAAGACATATCAGCATTCCTAACAGCAGCTCAGCCACTATCCTGGCTAGCTCCTGCCTAGCCACAGGTCACATAAAACAGCTCAATATATATATAAAAAAGCACATTGGCCGGCTCATTAAACACAA
Source organism: Macrobrachium nipponense (assembly GCF_015104395.2). Lineage (NCBI taxonomy): Eukaryota > Metazoa > Arthropoda > Malacostraca > Decapoda > Palaemonidae > Macrobrachium > Macrobrachium nipponense. The sequence continues at coordinate 52,297,836 of NC_087214.1, forward strand.
AATATAACAATAGTAACTGTATGTCTCTGGCAGCACAACGTAATGTCTATCACACATCATCTCCAAAAACAATTGGGCATAGAAACTTTTTTCCATCTTGAAATATCAAATCTCCCTTTTTGTCTGCAACTGTAACTGCACAGACTCGTGAAACACGTTATAGCAAGGTGAAACGTCTCCCTGCGGAAGACATCCAATGGCTCCTGTAGACCAAAAGCACTGTAAAACCCCGTAGACTAGTAGAATTAACCCTAGACATACTTCTGTCAAATAATGACCTCAAAAATTCCCAGAAATACTATCTGAACGTCTCCCAATTAATCCCATTAATATGACCACTGAGCTAATTTCTAACTTCAACTCGTGAAGGAACTCCATAGGATCACTAAATCATAAGTCATTATCACAACCCCGCAAAGAAAACATTAAGTGCTCTAACTTAATTCTCCAAATTCATACATTAGCACACACCTCATCCAGAACTCACAGAAACCCAATGGACTTCTGTCATCACATTTCAAACTCACAAATTCTCACATGCAAAAAAAAAGAAAAAAACTAATGAGCCCATAACAAACACGTAACAAGCCCAGACCCGAAATTATCACTGAAAATTTTCTCTCAAGCTCTGATATTTCAATAACCCACAAAATCAGTAAAAACTCTTTACTGTCTAACAGCAAAAACCCTTTTACTGCTCATATAATTAATTTCAATGAGACGTAATGTCAAACGCCCATTTATGCAATTCACACACCCCAACAAATTACATTTCCCGTAAAAAAATAAATAAACAAAAATAAAAAAAGATAACAAGTGAACTTTCCCCATCACACAATATATATAATATACATAACCCCGCGTTTTCCCTATGAATGCGATATGTATCGTCACGGAATTCCGCCATCGCAATTTTTTCTTTGATCGGAAATGGCTGGAAACAATCCCCTTACGTGAATACATCTTCGTGAAATGCCAAAAATCAGCATCTCTCAGAATAGTGCAAAACTCTGAGCAATCAATACTAGAGGAAAAGAGTCATCACACTGGACTCATCACAGTATTGTCAGCAAAAAAATCCACCTGCGGACACGTCAGGTGCTCGAACTGCAGTATAGAAAAGTCTAGTCAGACTTGCAAATTCAGAAACTCATGATTCTCAAAAAAAAGTTCTATACTGACATTACATCAGCACATTTCACAAAATTATCTCCAGGATATGACTAAGGTGCTCGAGAATTGTCCTCAAAGACATAACTCTCACAAATGATACTGCCCAATTATATAAAATGAATTATCACCTATCTGGGAATATAAACTACGGTAAACTCACAATTCAGCAATTATATGCCACCAAAAAAATAACATCTCCATAGAACCACAATGCAGTAATGCCACTCGTCTCCAATTAGTCACGAAACCGAAAAGAACCACAGAACCCCTCTCTTGGCTCAAAAAATCCCAGAAATTCAACTCCAAAAATCATAACCACAAAAAAAGTCACCCCCAAAAATTAACGCCACCCACATATATATATCACCATATTAATAATAATACCACTTCGGTGATAAAAATATTTCCTCCATTTAATTAATAACCCCACAACACCATATTCCCTCTATCTCACCAATAATCACATGTGGAATAAAACAAGTCTCCAAAAAAGATTATTACACTCTAAGCAGGATAACCGAAAATGAAACTCCATCTCCAAAAAAATGCACTCAAAGCATCCAGCTGATACACTCAAATATATTGCCCCATATCTCCTCATAAACGTTTCTATTTGCAACAAAAATGGTTGCAAAATAATTGAACTAAACATAGCTCTCACCTCATAGGCCTAAACTGCGGAATATCTCCAACAAAAAACAAAAAAAAATCAAATGACCAAAATATTATATCTCCAATCATATCTCAAATTATATCTCCAATTCTCCAGGAAAATAACTCAATGTTATAGTTAAAAACTGCAAACTCTCTGTTTAGCATAACTGCTGACAAAGGGCAAAAAAACTTGGCAAATAAAATTGCCTAGGAAATTTTAGAAAAAAATCATCAGTGTGCCACAACTTATTATAACAAAACTCCAAATATAAAGAGTCTAAGCAAAGACTTCTCCATATTCACTACGGCATAGGCCACTAGAAACTTAACCAAGTTTCCTATCTCTGGCAAAATTGCAACAAACACAATTGTGCAAGAGGCCAACAATTTCCGGAACACAAATATCCAGAAAAAAAGATGTAGTGCCATTATGTATACATTCGAAAAAATGCAAAAATTCTCCCATAAATCTCTGCAGCATCAAACAGTTGAAATTATAAACACATTCCCGAACAATGAGTCTAAGTCACGAACTGAGATATTAAAAATAATTCACACAAACTGGAGAGAAAAATAAATTGAAACTCGCCCATGATAAAAAAAAACTTATGTCAGCGATGGCTATCGTCTAAAAAAGGAAAGAAAAACTAATGGTACCACTGATAACTATTCCCGTGACACCTGTAACATCTGTGACTCACGTGGACTTCAAGCAATTATCTGCTGAACTCATAAAAAAAAAGAAAAACAAAAAATGTGTCGTTAGTTCCTCCCACATCCACAAAAAAACATCACCACCCTTAATATCATTACAACACCCATGTTAGTATAAAAAAAATAACACCAGTATCAGAATTATCAGTATCAGAATTCGCCAGTATCAGTATATCACCAAATATCAGTAAATATTAGTACTCGCCCAATATTAGCACTCGCCAGTATCGCCAAGATTAGTACTCACCCATTTACCAGAATTAAGTATCAGAATCACCAACTATCAATACTCGCTAGTATCACCAAAATTGCTGTCATCTGATTCACCAAAATTCACCAGAAATTGGTGAATTTTGGCACATTCCCCAAAAATTATTAACACCATGACTCTGACAAAATCCCCATAAATATCTCAAGTAATGATAATTCTACTTAAGTACCTCTCCGTAAAATATCTCCTGTAATAATAATAATAATAATTCTCTTTAAATATCTCCAGTAAGGGCATTAATATTGCCATTCCCCAGTATTTATCATAATTGGTACACCCCATAACTCCAAAATAATTAGCACTCGCCACTCCCCGGTATCATCACAAATCATCACCACTCAGCAACACCAGGCATCACCAATTGACAACACTAGTCATCACCAATCATCACCAATCACCATCACTTTAAAATTATCTCCATTTCCCAAACAATATCGCCTAATAAAAATTCCCCTTCGGTTAAGCATATATGAAAATATATTAATTCCGAGGTAGAGTGAATTAGATATTGAAGGACATTTGTAGTTCGATGTATGTATATGAATCATGGTAATGTGATATGACTTATATAATGGCTACGTGCTGTCATAAGCACTACAACACTACCGAGGTCGAGGTGGGTTAATGCTGGCTCCAAATCAGCGAATACCTGAGCACAAAAGGTATTTGAGGGTGGGGTGAGAGACGGCATTAACTTATAGCCTCTTGCGGTAGTGGAGTGGGGTAAATAGCTTCACTGACATCCTGGATTTGTATGGTGTCCTGGGTTTGCGCCTGGGCCCAGACAATTCTATTATCGCCTAATAAAAATTTCCCTTCGGTTAAGCATATATGAAAATATATTAATTCCGAAGTAGAGTGAATTAGATATTAAAGGACATTTGTAGCTCGATGTATGTATATGAATAACGGTAATGTGATATGATTTAAATAATGGCTATGTACTGTCATAAGCACTACAACCCTACCGAGGTCGAGGTGGGTTAATGCTGGCTCCAAATCAGCGAATACCTGAGCGCGGAAGGTATTTGAGGGTGAGAGACGGCATTAACTTATAGCCTCTTGCGGTGGTGGAGTGGGTGGATTTGTATTTTGTCCTGGGTTCGCGCCCGGGCGCCGACAATTCTATTATTGCCGTATAAAAATTCCCCTTCAGTTAAGCATATAGGAAAATATATTAATTCCGAGGTAGGTGAATAGATATTAAAGGACATTTTAGCTCAATGTATATATATGAATCACAGTAATGTGATATGGCTTATATAATGGCTACGTGCTGTCATAAGCACTACAACACTACCGAGGTCGAGGTGGTTAATGCTGGCTCCAAATCAAAGAATACCTCAGTGCGAAAGGTATTTGAGGGTGAGAGATGGCATTAACTTATAGCCTCTTGCGGTGTTGGAGTGGGTAAATACCTTCACTGACGTCCTGGATTTGTATGGTGTCCTGGGTTTGCGCCCGGGCGCTGACAATTCTATTATCGCCTAATAAAAATTCCCCTTCGGTTAAGCATATATGAAAATATATTAATTCCGAGGAAGAGTGAATTAGATATTAAAGGACATTTGTAGCTCGATGTATGTATATGAATCACGGTAATGTGATATGACTTATATAATGGCTATGGGTTTGGTCATAAGCACTACAACATTACCGAGGTCTAGGTGGATTAATGCTGGCTCCAAATCAGAGAATACCTGAGCGCGAAAGGTATTTGAGGGTGAGAGATAGCATTAACCTATAGTCTCTTGCGGTGGTGGAGTGAGTAAGTAGCTTCACTGACGTCCTGGATTTGTATGGTGTCCTAGGTTCGTGCCAGGCGCCGACAATTCTATTATCACCTGATAAAAATTCCCCTTCGGTTAAGCATATATGAAAATATATTAATTCCGAGATAGAGTGAATTAGATATTAAAGGACATTGTAGCTCGATTTATCAATATATTATAATATATATATATATATAATATAGATATATATATAATATATATATATTATTATTAGCTATATATGTCTAAATATATTTATAGATAATTATATATACTATAATATATATAATATCTATATAGTATATATATGATAATCTATGCTATATATATATATATATATATATATAAGATTCTATATATATAATGTTCTATATAATATTATACCTGTATATATATATATTCATTGAATAGAATGGCTTTCTCACTGTTAACCAGCTTTTTTGAAATTGCTTCATATTTTCTAATTATTTTCTTTACTCATTGTTCAGGTTACTAATGGACACATAATGGGTTCTTCCATTTACTCCAGTATTTTTACATGCGACAGCTGTTTCGTCAACCTATATGTATTGACGTTTTCAAGCGTACTGATACAAATATGAGCCTACATGCGTTTTGTGAGTCCAATGAGGACGGAAAGGTAGTACAATTGCCAGATACCTAGTTTTTTGTTAAAGTATTTTACAAAAGACTATAGTGAAACATAAAATAAGACAAATAATAAATATGTTAACAACAGAAATTATATAAAAAAAGTTGAAAGTAAGTTATTATATACACATTATACATCAAATATATATTAATTACATATATGTTTAATTCACTGAAAGTCAGTGTGCGCTCCTGTCCACGTGTGGGGGTTTTGTTCCCACGCGGTTGAAGGGCTGCCTCCTACACGAGGGCAAGGAACGGTCTGCCTCACGTTGGATGTTAGGCTGGACGTTGCATTGCGATGCTGACTGCTTCTGATATCAATATCCTTGTGTATTATTTTGGTGTTTTGTGAAGAAGTTCTTGTAATGATGGTTTTTTATTGTGGTATCCACAAGTGCTGATGAATGGCTCCTTGGTTTCTGTGGCCTTCATGCGACGTTTGAGTGTGGTGGTTGTGTGTGCCGATATAGCATTTTGGGGGGACTGACATTGCTCGTCAGCACAGACAAACTTGTATACTATATCAGATTTAACCTCTTTCTCTGTTGATGGGGCCGTACTATTTTTCATTACCAAAGAGGCCGTAAGGTTTGGTTTGCAGTAAATCCTTGCTGTTATTTTGTTATGTGGCGCTAGTGGGGTGGTTCCTCTTCGCAGTATACCAAGGATGGCTTTCCTTTCATCTTCGTGGTGTTTGTTGTATGGTATCTGATGGTATATCACTATTTCTTTGTCTTTGTCTTGTGTGTTGTTCCTCGGGGTCGGATTATGGAAAGCCTCTAATCTCTTTTTGACAACTTGCTGGATCATGTCATCTGGATATCCGTTATTTGTGAGCAGCTGTTGGACTCTGTTGATTTCTTCGTTAGTCGCTTTCCACGTGGAACAGTGTGTTATGGCGCGTTTTATGTATGCATTTACCACAGATCGTTTATATGCATCAGGGGCATTCTCCTCTAGCATTTAAGCATCTTCCAGCGTCTGTCTTTTTAGTGTATATGGTGATATTGTATTTGTTGTTCTTTTGGGTCACAAGTACGTCCAAGAAAGGGAGCATCTTCTCATCACTTCTTTCTAACCGTAAAATTTATGTAGAATTTGCTTGGAGTTTATTTACTAATTCTTCTATGTCATTGTCGCCCTTTGTTGTGATAAAGATATCATCAATATATCTCCATAGATTCTGGGTTTTGGGTGTTCTTCAAATGTGACCTCTTCTGTGTGTGCCATGTATGCGTTTGCGAAAAGAACCCCAGAGGGGGGAACCCATTGCCACGCCGTCCTTTTGTCGATATATTTGCCCCTATGTGAGAGGAATGGGGCTTCCTTTGTACATGCTTCAGCATCTCTTTTAGATTTTTTCTGGGATCGGTAATGGTGGTTTCTCAGAGCGGTATATCTTGTCCATGATAATTTGTATGGTTTCATCCACTGGTACGTTAGTAAATAAACTTTCAACGTCCAGGGATGCTATGTCTTCGTCGGGTGCGGTGTCTTGCAGTAGGTCGATGAATTCCGTCGATGATTTTAGCGAGAACGTTGAGGGAATGTACAGCGTTTATAATTTCGTTCAATTTCTTAGCCACTTTATACATGGGGGATGTCATTTGGATATAATGGGCCGTAGCGGGTTTCCCTGTTTGTGAATCTTGACTGTGCCGTAGCAGTATCCGGGTGCAAAGTCTCCGATGATTTTTGGAAAGCTTACCGTTCTCTGCTCTTTGTTCGCTTTTTCTGTTAATCTCATCATTTTCTTTTTGAGGTCATTTGTTGGGTCTTTTTTAAGTGGCTGAAACTTATTATTATCACTTAGTATATTATCCATTTTGGTGTCGTATTCATCTCTATTCATTATGACGTACACTGCGGTTTTATCTCCTTTGCGTATTATTATGGTTTCGTTTTCTCTCAGTTCTTTTGCTGCTTTTTTTAACTGTGGACTGACTATGCGACTAAAGTAGTTACCACGTGTTCTATTAGCCTCACCCAGTAATTCAGCGATGCACTCTTGTTTAAGTTCGATTTTGCGTTCTTCTTTTAGTCGCAGTAGTTTATCGATTAATACTTCTGTATTAATCCCTCTTGGATTCAGGGTGTGGTTTTCGTATGTAATGGCAGTTCAGGCCTAGATTTAGTAACTGCTTTTGGTGTTCACTCACTCTATTCCTGATAGGTTAATATACCCGGCTTTTTCTCTTCGTTTCTCACTGGTCCACCCCCCTAGTGCCATATAACAAAATATCAGCAAGGATTTACTGCAAACCAAACCTTACGGCCTCTTTGGTAATGAAAAATAGTACGGCCCCATCAACGGAGAAAGAGGTTAAATCTGATATAGTATACAAGTTTGTCTGTGCTGACGAGCAATGTCAGTCCCCCCAAAAATGCTATATCGGACACACAACCACCACACTCAAACGTCGCATGCAGGCCCACAGAAACCAAGGAGCCATTCATCAGCACTTTGTGGATACCCACAATAAAAAACCATCATTACAAGAACTTCTCACAAACACCAAAATAATACACAAGGAAGGCAACTACAATCGTTTTATTGATATCAGAAGCAGTCAGCATAGCAATGCAACGTCCCAGCCTTAATATCCAACGTGAGGCAGACCGTTTCCTTGCCCTCGTGTAGGAGGCAGTCCTTCAACCGCGTTGGAACAAAACCCCCACACGCGGACAGGAGCGCACACTGACTTTCAGTGAATTAAACATATATGTAATTAATATATATTTATGTATAATGTGTATATAATAACTTACTTTCAACTTTTTTTATATAATTCTGTTGTTAACATATTTATTTATTTGTCTTATTTTATGTTTCACTATAGTCTTTGTAAATACTTAAAACTAGGTATCTGGCAATTGTACTACCTTTCCGTCCTCATGACGTCACAAAACGCATGTAGGCTCATATTTGTATCAGTACGCTTGAAAACGTCAATACGTATAGGTTGACGAAACAGCTGTCGTGTGTAAAAATACTGGAGTAAATGGAAGAACCCCATTATGTGTCCATTAGTAACCTGAACAATGAAGTAAAGAAAATAATTAGAAAATATGAAGCAATTTCAAAAAAGCTGGTTAACAGTGAGAAAGCCATTCTATTCAATGAATGTTGTATCCGTGAAAAATTGTGCCCTAGAAGTATTAAATATAATGGCCGGGCACGGTCGAGTTGGAACGAGGTGGAAAAATGCCTCCGACGACGAATGGAAGAATCAGCAGAAAAGATCACCAAACTGCAAGAAGAAAGAGCAACAAAGTGGAGTGAATTCTGTAATACTACTACCACAGAGACCCAATGTGCTGTGCAACAACAAGTGGAAAGAGAAATAGAAAAGCATTCGAAAATAGTCAGTGCAAGGCATAGCAAAAAGCTTCTGATATTAAACGGTGGACCAGTGAGAAACGAAGAGGAAAAAGCCGGGTATATTAACCTATCAGGAATAGAGTTGAGTGAACACCAAAAGCAGTTACAAATCTAGGCCTGAACTGCCATTACATACGAAAACCACACCCTGAATCCAAGAGGATTAATACAGAAGTATTAATCGATAAACTACTGCGACTGAAAGAAGAACGCAAAATCGAACTTAAACAAGAGTGCATCGCTGAATTACTGGTGAGGCCAATAGAACACGTGGTAACTACTTTAGTCGCATAGTCAGTCCACAGTTAAAAAAAGCAGCAAAAGAACTGAGAGAAAACGAAACCATAATAATACTCAAAGGAGATAAAACCGCAGTGTACGTCATAATGAATAGAGATGAATACGACACCAAAATGGATAATATACTATGTGATAATAATAAGTTTCAGCCACTTAAAAAGACCCAACAAATGACCTCAAAAAGAAAATGATGAGATTAACAGAAAAAGCGAACAAAGAGCAGAGAACAGTTAGCTTTCCAAAAATCATCGGAGACTTTGCACCCGGATACTGCTACGGCACAGTCAAGATTCACAAACAGGGAAACCCGCTACGGCCCATTATATCCCAAATGACATCCCCCATGTATAAAGTGGCTAAGAAATTGAACGAAATTATAACGCCGTACATTCCCTCAACGTTCTCGCTAAAATCATCAACGGAATTCATCGACCTACTGCAAGACACCGCACCCGACGAAGACATAGCATCCCTGGACGTTGAAGTTTATTTACTAACGTACCAGTGGATGAAACAATACAAATCATCATGGACAAGATATACCGCTCTGAGAAACCACCATTACCGATCCCAGAAAAAATCTTAAAAGAGATGCTGGAAGCATGTACAAAGGAAGCCACATTCCTCTCACATAGGGGCGAAATATATCGACAAAAGGACGGCGTGGCAATGGGTTCCCCCCTCGGGGTTCTTTTCGCAACGCATACATGGCACACACAGAAGAGGTCACATTTGAAGAACACCCAAAACCCAGAATCTATGGGAGATATATTGATGATATCTTTATCACAACAAAGGGCGACAATGACATAGAAGAATTAGTAAATAAACTCCAAGCAAATTCTACATTAAATTTTACGGTAGAAAGAAGTGATGAGAAGATGCTCCCTTTCTTGGACGTACTTGTGACCCAAAAGAACAACAAATACAATACCACCGTATACACTAAAAAGACAGACGCTGGAAAAGATGCTTAAATGCTAGAGGAGAATGCCCTGATGCATATAAACGATCTGTGGTAAATGCATACATAAAACGCGCCATAACACACTGTTCCACGTGGAAAGCGACTAACGAAGAAATCAACAGAGTCCAACAGCTGCTCACAAATAACGGATATCCAGATGACATGATCCAGCAAGTTGTCAAAAAGAGATTAGAGGCTTTCCATAATCCGACCCCGAGGAACAACACACAAGACAAAGACAAAGAAATAGTGATATATCATCAGATACCATACAACAAACACCACGAAGATGAAAGGAAAGCCATCCTTGGTATACTTCGAAGAGAACCACCCCCCTAGCGCCATATAACAAAATAACAGCAAGGATTTACTGCAAACCAAACCTTACGGCCTCTTTGGTAATGAAAAATAGTACGGCCCCATCGACGGAGAAACAGGTTAAATCTGATATAGTATACAAGTTTGTCTGTGCTGACGAGCAATGTCAGTCCCCCCAAAAATGCTATATCGGACACACAACCACCACACTCAAACGTCGCATGCAGGCCCACAGAAAACCAAGGAGCCATTCATCAGACTTTGTGGATACCCACAATAAAAAACCATCATTACAAGAACTTCTCACAAACACCAAAATAATACACAAGGAAGGCAACTACAATCGTTTATTGATATCAGAAGCAGTCAGCATCGCAATGCAATGTCCCAGCCGTAACATCCAACGTGAGGCAGACCGTTCCTTGCCCTCGTGTAGGAGGCAGCCCTTCAACCGCGTGGAACAAAACCCCACACGCGGACAGGAGCGCACACTGACTTTCAGTGAATTAAACATATATGATAATTAATATATATTTATGTATAATGTGTATATAATAACTTACTTTCAACTTTTTTATATAATTTCTGTTGTTAACATATTTATTTATTTGTCTTATTTTATGTTTCACTATAGTCTTTTGTAAATACTTAAAACTAGGTATCTGGCAATTGTACTACCTTTCCGTCCTCATGACGTCACAAAACGCATGTAGGCTCATATTTGTATCAGTACGCTTGAAAACGTCAATACGTATAGGTTGACGAAACAGTCTGTCGTGTGTAAAAATAAACTGGAGTAAATGGAAGAACCCCATTATGTGTCCATTAGTAACCTGAACAATGAAGTAAAGAAAATAATTAGAAAATATGAAGCAATTTCAAAAAAAAAAAAGCTGGTTAACAGTGAGAAAGCCATTCTATTCAATGAATGTTTGTATCCGTGAAAAATTGTGCCCTAGAAGTATTATATATATATATATATATATATATATATATATATATATATATATATATATATATATATATATATATATATATATATATATATATATATATATATATACTATATATATATATATATATATATATATATATATATATATATATATATATAGTATATATATAGTATATATATATATATATATATATATATATATATATAATTGAACAACGCAAGAAAATGATAGTCAGAAAGTCGACAGGAAGCTCTTTCGCCTTTATTCAGACATTGTCGAGGAACAAATGATATACAGTTGAAAAGAAAGTTACAAGGTAAATGAAAAGATCAAGAATACCAGATGGTTAAGTGTCAAAAGGGCCAAATAAGAGAGATAATCCAGGATAATCCGAGATCATACGGTCACAAACCAAAACATAGATTTAACTATAAGAGATATCGATGCTTAGCCATATAAAGTCCTTAAACATATAGAAAACTCCATTTAATAATTTTGTTGCTCACTTCTATTTATCTACAACTTTTTAAATTGCGAAAGCATCTAGTTTAAACAAGCCAAGACTTAAATTCAGAACACTTCCGTTATTTGACTTGATGAAACAAGATTCAATGATATTCCCTTTAACTATCGCTACTCGGGACTAAGGATCTTGGTTGACTCCAATGAATAGGATGACCTAAATCTGTCATATGTAGGAACAAGGCCTTCGTTATTTGGCCGTTCTCACAAAATACTGGTGTTGTTTGATTCGTTGTGAAAGTGATTCTCCAGTTTGTCCGTAATATATTTTATCACGCTTTTTACAAGGAATTTCATGAATGCAACCAGGAGCATTTTTAGGAGAATTTTTTTATTACTAAACTCTTAACATTAATATTACTGAAAATAACACATATGTTTAAAAGCTTTCTAAATTCAAGTTTGTCATTAGTTAAATGAAATGTTTTTCTAGCTCTTTTCTACGCTACATCTACAAAAGTCCTTAGGCAATACCATAAATAGTTTTAATCTCAGCGTCAATAAACTGCGGGCTACAGACACGTAAAGCTATTAAGAACATCCCAGAAATTTGTCACATCAGGTCAGTGAATTAGCAAAGGAAATATTGGAGGTAAAACCAAATGACCCCATAAAAATTTAATTGAATTGTATTTGGTTATAAATGATCTTAAGAGAGTTTCCGTTAAAAATATAAGAGGTACTTAAATGAATTGTCTACCTATTTGTCCCAAGAGCTGCTTTTGTAAGACTGTCTGCCCTTCTGGGCACAAATCTCTATTCAGAGGAAGAAAGTTGCAAATCTCTTTCTACGTATTCGGGACTTCCGAAAGGATTTGTTTCTAACAAGGTGAATTATACATACATACATACATACATACATACATACATACATATATATGTATATATATATACTATATATATATATATATATATATATATAGATATATATATATATATAATATATGCACACACATGTGTGTGTTTTTGTGAAGTATATGATAAATATTACAAGATTGCAGTGTACAAACAAATTCAGAAACGGTTTTTCGTAATATTTCCAAAGACTTTGGAACTAATCTTTATTGCGAAAAGAATATTCTTATGTATGGGTGGCCTTGAGAACCCCAAATACGTAAATGGAAAATATTTAGAGGGAAAAATGCAGAAAAACTTGATTCTAACTTGCCTTAAAAAGGATTGATTTGCTTATTTTTACTCTAGAAAAGGTCGCCATAAAAAACCAGCCAATTACTCTACATTAATTATTTACAAGAGGCTGTTGAATGGCCTAGGAAAAGTAAATGCCACTTGTCCACACGTGGACCAATCCTATCTCTCACAATAGGGAAAAGCTGGCCATAAACAGATTAAAGTTAATGCTGGTTTCCAAAATTACTCATTGTTATCGGTGTTAAGGAAGCACTTGCGAGGGAGAAGACAGGGACACATGACTCAGCCAATCTAGAAAATTCCCAGATTAGACACAAAATGAAATAAAGACTTTTTGCCCAAGTTACAGTTATTCAATTTTATCTAACACACTGGGAAAGGAACTGTAGTGTTTAAATGAGATATGCAATGAAGACTTAAGCTTTAACAGGTCACAGGGGGAGCACATGGCCCGATGAGGACAAAAGGAATTTCAATATAGAAGTGTTACAAGGGAAATTTGAAAATGAAATTAGCAAGAGTCATCTTGGAGAAACAGAGCTGGTTGGATTTTGCACTTTCTAGACGTACCTTTACTTCTTTGAGGCTTGAACACATGTCGTGATGTATGAGGGTGGTCCAACCAGCATGAGACGGCAAAGGGCTGACTTCCAGTTAGAGGAGGAGGCATGTCTGCACTCCTGTAGTTACTAGCGTGGACTCAGACAGAAGCTGGATGTTTTTGAATCACCTGGATTTCACACACAGCCTCCAGCATTGTCTGAAGGATGCGAAAACACAACCATCGAATTTGGAAGGAAAAGAGGTCTTATGTTAGGAATCCCTAAAGCCCACATTGAGGCCTATCTAATCCTGTGGCCTGCCTTTGTTACTCTAAGCTCGAGCCTAAATGGAAATTCCTTTCATGCCTGCATTTCTCCCTCCTAAAATCAGCTGATGTTAGGGGAAAATGGCTGCTCTTCTAGAACTGAATAAAACTGAATTATATTGTGAAGACAAGGTGATCAAAATCCGTAAAAGCTCCCCCTGTTAAGAAGGCATTCACTCCCTTACGGGCGTGAAGGCCTCGGCTAAATAAGTTGATTGACTTGACTAAACAGTTCTCCTACTCTAACTGAAGTTTTAGAGCAGCGATACAGCTAACTACAATGGCCTACCTAACTCATAGGTGGAGATGCTAAGTGTACTAAATTACTGAATTAATATAGTCTAGCCTAAGTGAGAACTACTGGCCATCTGTGACGACAGTCCACTCTACCCGTATGTAAGGTTACTTTGGAAATTCTACTTGCTACTACCCTAATGCCCTGGTACTAAATTATTAGCCTAACCTACTCATTACAATTAATTAGAGACACAATCATTCCAGAGTGAGGTACGCACAGCAGAGGTTTATCAACCTGAATTGTGGAAATGCATAAGATGAGGTAATAATGCGTGAGGGTGATGAGTGATTAGTAGTGTACCAGGATGGAAATATAATGAGGTAATTATGGAAATATAATGAGGTAATTATGACAATTAGTGACAAAAGTTCTAGGGGGTTAGAGAGTTAGTCTACTGGCAGAGATCAGGCTGGCTACCTTCTCTGGGTAGGTGCCAGGATCACTGCAAATTAGTGTGACACTGTACCTAGAGCACAGGTGCCAAGGAAAGCATGTGGCTCTTTGGTTAATGTGTTAATTTCTTGGGTCCCTTCTTCTTCTTATTCCTCCAGGGCCTGGCTACACCAGTCCTAGGAGTAGACGGAGGCATCGACTCTGGGGTAAGGCCAGAAACGCCATCAGGAGCAGATGGTAGCCCTAGGGACTACAGGCAAACACCCTACTTCGGTATCTGCAGCAACTGTCGTAGAGGTGGAACCTACTGCAGGGGAGGCCCTCACTTCGGCTGTTGTGACAGCCGTCATAAGGGTAAGACTCCAGGCTGACTCTAGGTCGGGCAGTTCTTTGTTCTATTTTTACATAGAAATATATTTCTTAATATATGATTGTGGATGTTTTAACAAAACAGTAAGGACTAAGGAATTAGCAGACATAAGGAGAATAGCTTTAAATTTGGCCCAGTAATAAGCTATATGTATATACGATAATGAAACAGTTTGTATTGCATTTCTGAGTAATAAAGTAAGGTAATATGTATGATAAAATAATTAACTATGTTCTTTAGAGGTATGATAAAATGTCCTATCAACTTTTCTCGCCTCCAGTCATGCCATGAAAAGGCGCAATTATGAAAATAAAAGGATGGGAAAAAATAACTGAAGCCGTAAAATGGCTTCACCGTTTAATGAACGGTCTGACCATGCGGCGCGCCTCCTGACCATTATTCCTCCAAGAGAAGGTCACGTTCATTGATCCCACGAACTCCTCACGGATGAGCAGCGCCCTTTCCCGAACCACCTGGGGTTTAATGGTCACTGTATAGAAAAGCCACTTCATGATGGAGAAAGAATAGAGACAGAAACGCAAATGAATCAGTGACAGAAACTCCGTCATACAAAGAGAATCCACCTCAGACCGGAATGTAATACGGTTGTTGACATCCTAGATATGTGACCGTTTTGGATTAATAATGTTAATAATAATAATGAGCGACTTTTGATTGGGCATTGATGCCGGAAGGGAGATAGTGAATAATCATCATAATAATCATACTAATGATAATCGATATTTGATTTGGCTGTCGAAGGTGGCAAATTTCATTTCCCAGCAAGGTCTTTTTACACGCTCTAAGACATTCGAGGGTGCATGCGTCTCGAGATTTTGCGTGCAAACTGCGACTGCGGTTGTGGGAGAATTCTGTTGGTGTACAAAAATAAATGTAATTTATTTTTCTGTAAATTTTTTTCTAATATTTTCTCAGTTTTTTTCTGTAATAATATTTTCTCACGCAGTTTTGTGTGTTGACTTGAGTGGGGTAATTTTCGCTGTTAAATGTTCTGTGTGCATGACTGTTTTACATAAAATGTCTTTACAGGCTTTTTTGGAAGGTAGTTTAAGTAGTTTGCATAATGGCTTATCTGTTGTTGGGTGGTCTTAAGGGAAGGACCAAGACAAGCAATAATTCTCGGGAACTAATCTTTGTATTGGTTTCCGAGCTAACGTGTGAGACGGCGGAGAATGGTCGTCAGTGAATTCTGCTACTTCGACTGTGACTGTAGCTTTAAGGAGTTCACTCATACAACCCTTTTGGACACCGTGAGTGTTGGGCTGCGAGGAAGAACGCTGAGTGGAAGACAGATTTATTAGAAATGGGATCCTGTCGCGTTTGTGCTTTGATTTCGGAAATGGCTCTTCACTAAATACAGGCTCTCTCTCTCTCTCCCCATCTCTGGACTTCGCATTCTGCATGAAGCGCATGATCGATAGAAACCCTTCACTTAAGCCATACATGCTTCGCCCTTTAGCTAAGGTAAGGCCATTAGTGTCTTTTAGTTGAGGTTTCAGAAGTCCTGACGTGACCTATAAATAACAATAAAATAACTCTGTAAGGATAAGTTATATAAAACTTTTCATGCGTTTTGGCAATCGTAATATTTTCGTTACCTTCTTTTTTTCTCGTACAGTTCGGCGAGTGCTAGTGTTAAAGTTGGATTGTATCGGTCAGTGTTAACCCGTTTATACAGATTGGGTTGGTTTCCGCTGGTGGGTTATTAATTTGTTACTGATGTTATATGTCGATATTATTTATTTGAGAATATTTGACATTGTTGGTCTAACTGTAATTAGGTCCCTTCCCTCCTTGTTCACTGTAGGTGTGGTAGGCTTACCTGGGTGCAGTAACGACCGCTAATTGTAACCTGACCAATTTATCCTCGATTGGTAATAAAGAATTCTTGTGTATTGCCAGTAGATTAAGCGATATAGTTTTCATATTAAAGTTGGTGCCATTCAATTATTAATTTTTAAAGTTATTCGGTGTCAATTCTTTTTTATAATGTAACTGTCTGGACTTACAGGTTATGATGCAGAGTCGATAGCGATAACAGAAAGGTCATTGAAACTAAAGAGAGGCTGGTTAATTTAATATGGTTGTTCGTACTTGATACATTTTTATTAAAATACTGAATTGAGTTTTGTATTTTATTTTTACCTCCATGTTTCACCACCTTAAAATTTATATTGTGTTATCGAATTCGTTTTCTGTATATGGCGCCCAACGTGGGGCACGTCAGGTGGTGTATGTGGAGGTTGGTCGTTAGCTCACTTAAGTGCTCGGTAAAGTCGGAATGGGGGTGGGGGAGAGAGACGCGTTTTTTTTCCATTTTCATCGGTACGGTTTTATTTAAGAATTGAGTTTTCCTTCGTTGAAGCATTATCCACGGTGTCTAGGTTGACTATTTTATATATTTGCTTACTTATTTAACTTTTTTGTCCATTTGGAAGTTAATCCTTGTCTATTAAGCCCTTCGATTTGGATGGTGACGGTAAATGTTTAGTTGCTATCACATTGAAAAGACTTAAGAATTTGATATTTTTTATAATTATTCCTTCACGATGTCTGATCTTAAAACTTTAATTTTCAAAACGTAAGGTAATCAGGAATAAGGTTACTGATATTTATAATCTTATAGAGTCTTTTTCGGCTCTCAGTACTGGGCAAAAAATCTCTGAAAGAAGTTGTACTGCTAAGTCATAAAAGCCACTTATTGATCTGAATGATGAGATTTTTTCCCTTAGAATTTCGGATGGGAGTTCAGTGAGGATGCTAGGGAGTCGGAGATTGCAACCTGTATTGAATATTTTGATAAGATAGAATATTGTATTCCCCACCTAGAGGTGGTATCTGCACCTGGAAATGTTGAGGTTGCTAAAAGTCTTCTTAAACAGCCCACAGCTCCATTACCAAAGTTCAGTAGTACGGATGGGGAGGATTTCATTAGGTTTATTTCAGAGTTTGAAAGCACTACCCAATCATTTACTTATCCAGACAGGGATTTGTTACTTCTCTTGAGACAGCAGGTAGAAGGAAGAGCTAAAGTTTTATTGAATTCTTTGGAAGCTGACAAGCAGACATTCAAGGACGCCAAAGACTTGCTTAAGTTAGCCTTTGCCTCGGAAGTAGTTCGTAAAACATCTACTATAAAGACATTGACGAGTTTAAGATTGGGGGAATCTGATGACCCTTTTAAGTTTATTTCCATTTTAAGAACAGTTGTTGAATCTGTGAAGACACTTAAAATGACTCCTGATGATTTTATTCAATATTTCATGTGGAATGGACTTAATGACAAGTTTAAGAGGGAATTGGTTCAGATTACTACAAAGACTTATCCTTCTGTTCAGGAGATAATGGACAATTTCTTTATTGCCTGTGAGAGGTATGAAAATTGCTAGAAAAGTGAAGTTCCTTTACGTACTCTTCAATCTAGTGTTAGACAGAAAACTACTAGTTTGGCTATTAAGACATTGCCTGAGGTTAGGAAGTTTTACTGTACACTTTGTGTAGAAGGTGAAAATAATCATTCTATATTTAAATGCAAACTTTATGACACTCCAGTAAGCAAACGCTTCAGCGTTTGAAAATACTAAAGGATGTTTTCGATGTGGGAATCTTAACCATATGAGGTAGGCAATGTAGATTTGAATTTCGTCAAAAGTGTGTGAAATGTTCGGGGCTTCATTTTCACTGTCTGTGCTCAAAGTCTTCTGAAGTTAAGCTTTTGCCCCCTGAAGGAAAGCATAAAGGTGGTACTCGAATACATTTGGGTAAAGCTGATGTTAAGAGGGAAGATTCCATTAATGAAGTGAATAGTAGTATTGCAGTTCTTCCCAGTATTGTCAATAAGACAGTACTCCCTTCCTTTTCATTTACAGTCCCTGGAGTGGATGGTATTTTTAGAGGTCTTAAGGATAGCTGTTCTCAGAGTTCCTTTGTTACAGAGAGCTTGCTTAATAAGTGTAGTTTGCCTGTTCTTGAACCTAGTGTAAAATTAACTATTAATGGGTTTAATGGTTCTAAAGAATATATAAGCAGACTTGTTCAACTTCCTATGAAGTTTGGCGATTGTATTTCAAATGTTCCTGCACTTGGTTCCTAGCGATTAATATAAATTTAAATCTTCCAGGGTTAGGCAAGATAGTGGAATCTTTCGAGAATAAGGGATTCACTTTGGCAGATAAGGAACTTTGCAAAGACAGTGACAGTATTGATGATGTTCGGGTTTTATTGGGATCTGATGCACATTACGCCTTAATGGGTAAAGATGTAGCCTTGGTTTTAACCCCTTCATTCTATACACTGAACTCACAACATGGTATTTTGCTAATGGGAAACCTTGAAAATTTGAGCAAAAATATTAAATTTTTGAGTCGGCCTAATATTGAATGAGAGGTTAGATTTAATTAATTCACTTGGTTCAGGTAGGACCGATTTTTCCTCATGCTCCCAAATTACTACCTGTTCTTCTTAAGTAAAAATACTAATTGACCCTCTTTTGGATGATGAAGTATGTGCCTACATTATAAGGAACTTGAGGTAGACAGTAACATAGCAGTGTTAGATGACAAAGGTCAGATTGTTGAATCTAAATTGCTCAAGGCTACTGATGAAGTGCTTGAACACGAATGCCGCCGCTTTTTGAATCTGGACGCAAATAGTGCGGAAAGTATTATGTCAGATAATAATCAGAAGTAGGTGATGAAATTTGCGTTGAGTAATTTTTCAAGAGAAAAAGGATGGAAGAATTGTAGTTCCCCTCTTGTGGAATAACGAAATTGCACATTTGTTGTCAACTAACGAAAATTTCTCAAGGTTGATACTAAAGGCAAATCTTAAAAAATTACAGAAAAAGGATGGGCATTTGCAATTAGTTGATCAGTAATTAGGGATCAGTTAAAACGATGGAATAATTGAGAAGATTCTGATTTAGATTCATTTAAGGCAGAGCATCCAAATTATTCATTTCTCCCACACTTGGCTGTTTTTAGGCCTGAGAAAAAAACCACAAAGTGCCGTATTGTATTTTTGTCTAATCTCAAAGAAAAGGTCAAAGTTGAGTGTGATTTCTCTCACAATCAGTGTATAGATCCAGGACCTAACCTTAACCAGAAGTTATCCTCAGCCTTCTTACACTTGAGGTTTGATAAGTTGTTATTAACGTTATGATCTTAAAAGAAAGCTTTTAACATGTTGTCCTTGAACAATAATGATCAAGCTAGGTTGCTGTTTTTTTTGGTTCAAAAATGTACAGAGGAACGATTATTCTGTTGTAGCCTACAAGAATGTTAGACTTAGTTTTGGTCTTCGTTGTAGTCCATTTTTACTTATGCTAGCTCTGTATTATATACTAGTGCACCCAATATGAACCAGACCCGCAGCTGAGGAAACTAAATTATTATTGTACTCTCTATTTTATATGGACAATGGAGCCGTTGGTTCTGCTGATTCTCAGTATTTGAAGTGGGCTTGTTCTCAGTTGCCGTATATTTTCAACCCATATAAGTTTGAGATACAACAGTTAGTACAAATGATGTTACACTGCAGGCTGAAATTGATGCAAAGTTTGAAAGTAGTACTCCGGTTGAGAATAGCCTTTTTGGTCTTGTATGGAATAGGGCAGATGATTTAATTTATACTAAGGAAATCTTGCTAAACCCAGATGCTGATACTAAACGTACGGTTTTGCAGACTATTGCCAGTAACTTTGATGTTTTTGGTTTTAATATTCCTGTCTTTAATAGAAGTAGACTTTATATGCATAGACTTCAGTGCTCAAAGGAGCTGGCTTGGGATCAAGTACTATCCCCCAGTCTCCAAAGGGAATGGAGGAACATTTGCAGGCAAGTGAATGGTTCCCAGCCAGTGAAAATTAAGAGGTTCATTGGGCAAAGGAGTGGAAAATTTAGACTGAAAAGTATCAGTTCACTGATGCAAGTCGTGATTTTTATGGTACTGTGGTATACATTGAAGATGTTGACTCTGGTGTGATTAGCTTTTTGCAGGCAAAGAACCGCTTGATCAATAAGTTGTTGAAAGGTAAGTCCGTTCCAGCACTGGAGTTGAATGCTATATCATTAGGGGTAGAAACCCTGATGGAGATTTATAGAGATCTGGCTGATCCGCATGTGTTAAGTCGATAGACATTGATGGCTTAGATTTGTACTGTGATTCCAGTTGTGCTTTGCAGTGGCTGCAAGCATTGGAATGTACATACTCCAAAAATGCAGAAGCATTCAGTATTTGTACAGAATAGGATAAGCAATATCAGGAAATTATGTGAAATTAAACCTGTCTGTTTTATCTTTATAGCTGGAAAAGACAATCCAGCAGACTGTGTCACCCGATGCCTTTCTCCTAGACTTGTTTCTAAATCACTCTTTATTTCAGGTCCTGAGGTGGTGCCTGGCAATGAGTTTCTGAATTTCACAGTTCCTAGCTCAAACACTAATGCGCTTAGTATTTCTGTTGCTGAGCCGAGTGTGTTTCCAGATGAACCTCTTCTTGAACATAAGAAATATTCTTTAGAAAAGCTTAAATTGATTTACAGGAGGGTAATGCTTTGTGTTGACCACTGGAAGAGGAAAGCAGGAGTTGAAGTAAAGAATTTGAATGAATGTAAACTATTCTGCTTTAGCTTTTAAGGAAATTAATTCTAGAAGATCAACAGACACACTTTACGGAAATATTTTCTTACTTTAGATTCAAAAGTAAACCTTTAAAGGATATACCTCCACTTGTGAGCCAACTTAATGTGTTCATAGATTCAGATGGCATTTTAAAAGTAAAATCAAAGTTCAAAAAGAAAATGGTATGGACATGACAAACTGTTTCCTATATTGCTTTATCCCAAGAGTTATTTGACTAAACTAATTATAATGGATACACATGCCAAATTATTGCATGGTGGTTGCTATTCTGTCCTATCTGAGCTTCGTAAGTGCTTTTTCATTCCTAAACATTTTTCTGTCATTAAGAATGCCATTAAACAATGTGTTCCATGCCACAGGTTTAACACAAGAAGCGTGAGATTGAACCAGAACAGTTATCGTGAATTTCGTTCTAGTCCCCCTGCTGTTCCATTTTCTAATATTTTTGTTGATTTCATTGGACCATTTAATGTTAAACAGGGAGCTGAAATGATGAAGGTATGGATTTTGTGTTTCACCTGCACTTGGTCAAGGGCTATTAATTTGAAGGTCTGTCGAGATTTCAGTGTGAAAGAGTATTTGAGAGCCTTTCAATTACATGTTTTTGAATATGGATTCCGCAGCTTTGTGTAGTGATCCAGGCTCGCAGTGGGGGGGATCGGCAGGAGGTAACATAATCACTAGCTTCATCAATGATCCTGACACTAAATTGTATTTGGAGTCTAATGGAATTGAGCATGTAAAGTTTCAGCAATTCTTTAAAGGCCATAGTGAGCTAGGATCACTTGTAGAGTCTTGCGTAAAATTGGTGAAGAAACTTATTTTTTCAGCTATTAAAACTTGGGTACTTTCTTTGCCTGATTTTGAATATTTAGTGTGTAATGTTGTTCATTTAGCTAATAAGAGGCCAATAGCCTTTAAGGAATCTTTGAGAGAGACTGAGGCAGATTCTTGTCCAGAGCCCATAACTCCAGAAATGTTAGTAAAGGGGTATGAGATAGTGTCCTTAAATTTAATTCCAGATTTAGAAGGAGGTGCCTGATGATCCTGAGTGGAAAATGAGTAGCTACAGAAGTAATAAAGGATGAATATGCAAAACTTCGTAAGGTTAGGCATAATCTTCTAGAAGCTTACCAGAATGAGTTTTTAAGTACCCTGGTAGCTCAGGCTGTGGACCGCAAGGACAGATATAGACCAGTTTGTCACCAGAAGTTGGGCATTGGTGATATAGTACTCATCAAAGAGCCAAACACTAAAACCATTAATTTTCCATTGGGAATTGTGAAGGACATAGAGGAGAATGATTTGGGGGAACTACTGGGGCTATTTATACTTAAAGGGAAGACTCGTGAGGTGATTAAAAGACATGTTACTACTTTAATTCCTTATCTTACGGTAGTTCCGGATGCATCCTATCATTCAGATAATGAGGATAATCAGAGCTCCCGTAGGTTGTCTATTAATGAGAGTTCACCCCAAAGGACTCCCAGGAAAGCTGCCATTAGGAGCAGAAATTTGACTAAACTTATGTTGTAGTTATAAGGTATGATGCAAATTTCTAGTGGTGAGAAATTTGCATCCTGTGCCCTCCAGTGTACAAAAATAAATGTAATTTTTTTTTTCTGTAAAATTTTTTTTCTAATATTTTCTCAGTTTTTTCTGTAATAATATTTTCTCACGCAGTTTTGTGTGTTGACTTGAGTGGGGTAATTTTCGCTGTTAAATGTTCTGTGTGCATGACTGTTTTACATAAAATGTCTTTACAGGCTTTTTTGGAAGGTAGTTTTAAGTAGTTTGCATAATGGCCTTATCTGTTGTTGGTGGCCTCTAAGGACCAAGACAAGCAATAATTCTCGGGATAATAATCTTTGTATTGGTTTTCGAGCTAACGTGTGAGACGGCGGAGAAATGGTCGTCAGTGAATTCTGCTACTTCGACTGTGACTGTAGCTTAAGGGGTTCACTCATACAACCCTTTTGGACACCGTGAGTGTTGGGCTGCGAGGAAGAACGCTGAGTGGAAGACAGATTTATTAGAAATGGATCCTGTCGGCGTTTGTGCTTTGATTTCGGAAATGGCTCTTCACTAAATACAGGCTCTCTCTCTCTCTCCCCATCTCTGGACTTCGCATTCTGCATGAAGCGCATGATCGATAGAAACCCTTCACTTAAGCCATACATGCTTCGCCCTTTAGCTAAGGTAAGGCCATTAGTGTCTTTTAGTTGAGGTTTCAGAAGTCCTGACGTGACCTATAAATAACAATGAAATAACTCTGTAAGGATAAGTTATATAAAACTTTTCATGCGTTTTTGCATCGTAATATTTTCGTTACCTTCTTTTTTCTCGTACAGTTCGGCGAGTGCTAGTGTTAAAGTTGGATTGTATCGGTCAGTGTTAACCCGTTATACAGATTGTTGGTTCCGCTGGCTGGTGGGTATTAATTTGTTACTGATGTTATATGTCGATATTATTATTTGAGAATATTTGACATTGTTGGTCTAACTGTAATTAGGTCCCTTCCCTCCTTGTTCACTGTAGGTGTGGTAGGCTTACCTGGGTGCAGTAACGACCGCTAATTGTAAACCCTGACCAATTATCCTCGAATGGTAATAAAGAATTCTTGTGTATTGCCAGTAGATTAAGCGATATAGTTTTCATATTAAAGTTGTGCCATTCAATTATTAATTTTTAAAGTTATTCGGTGTCAATTCTTTTTTATAATGTAACTGTCTGGACTTACAGGTTATGATGCAGAGTCGATAGCCGATAACAGAAAGGTCATTGAAACTAAAGAGGAGCTGGTTAATTTAATATGGTTGTTCGTACTTGATACATTTTTATTAAAATATCTGAATTGAGTTTTGTATTTTATTTTTACCTCCATGTTTCACCACCTTAAAATTCATATTGTGTTATCGAATTCGTTTTCTGTATAGTTGGGTCGTTGAACAATATCACGATTTATTAGACGAATGATTGGTTCCTCTATATAAGTTATTATTTGATTAACTGTCTCTTTTTGTTCAAACGGATTTTAATATGTTTGAAGGTTTATAGGAAAGTTTCCTTTGATAAACACGCTTATTTTGCAGGAGGTAAGATAATATTTTTGTATACCCCTAGATGGATATCTTACAATTACGCTAGATACCAGATCAATGTTTTTCTTTTATAACTATAGAGGTTCTGTAAGTGCTCACTTATCTGGACTTCTCAATAGGAAGTTCGAACAACAGACGGTGAGTCCGTAAATACGGATATTACGTGTACTAAAGGAATAAAACAAGATATTCTAATTTTTACGGCGCGTACAGTCGGCTTAATCCACCAATATCTATAATAACTTAATGGATTAAAATTACGAGGACCTGCTCTGATTACTTGATACGGTCGTGTGTTTCATAGGAAAATTCCTTTTTAATTCAAAACGGTATTGGCATAAAAAAAAGGTATGGCATAAATGATCCAACATCGTTTTTCCTCCTCCGCTGAAGTCGCTTATGTGGAATGTGCTATGCTTTGAACACTCGGCAGATTGACCCTGACCGTCTGACTAGATGACACAGTAACCAAGTTTGCATAAGCACGATTTGTTTGATTCTGATATTTAGCACTACTGTTTACCATCAGCAAAGTATTGTGTGTTTTTAGCATTCTGTTGTTGGTTACGTATAAAGCAATGAACGTATGAATGACGAACTATTAGGAATTGAGCGATTACTATTAAGACAAGTTATCTCTACTGCATTCAATATGAACAGTTTGTACTTGCTGTTATTTACTTCATTCTTTGTTAAAATTTGAAATAGTGAGGGATCCTGGTCAGCGCATTTAGCCTAATAAAGTTTTTTATAGACATGTTATTCCTTGCAATCCACCCATATTTTTAAAGTTAAGTTGAGACATTGAGGTTCGATATTTTATGAGTATAAACTCAAAAAAACTCAAGGCTAAAACTGCGATCGGGACCTTGCACAGGAGCATTTTATTTTCCTGACCCGAAATAGTGTTACCTCTAATTTATCTAGATTTGTACAGGTGTTCCACTTGTTTTTGTGTTTTTTCTAATCACTACGGGTGCCTAACGACCCTATCCATGCATCTGTATAAATACAGACGTCCACTGCGTAAACGCATATTCACTGTTTAATATGATTTGTTACGTAAATAATAATAATCACCCAAAATGATAAAATTAACACAGTATATGATTATGATATTTCAGTAGAACTTCTGGAAACAGAAACTCAAAGATAAAAACTCACAGTAGCGAAATTCCAATGATGTAGATAATTTCTGTAAAAAAGTAAGATTAAGAATGTCTTGTAACTTCAGACCACAGGAATAACGAAATTCGACCTGTAAAGGAAACACTCAGTTACTCCAAATGAATAAAAAATTGTACTTAGCTTGATTTTTGTGGGAAGTCATGGTGCTCTGATAATGACACATGGCCTTGGCCCTCCTTCTGTTTAGCGGATGACCTGGTTTGGCTTGAGTTTCCCCCGTGCGCGTTGTTTTGGATGATTCGAGTCCTTGACATCCGATGCTGAAGACGTGTTCGGTTTGTTTCTTGAAGTGCCAGAAACACTCACTAAACGATGATACTAAGTTGCTTGAAGAATCTCTTGCTTTCGTCGTCATTGACTTCATATATGATACATTATTCGTTATTATTCGGAAGACGTTGAAGAGTTCTTGTTTTTTTTTCTGAAGTCGCTCACTAAATGATGATACTAAGTTGCTTGAAGAATCTCTTGCTTTCGTCGTCGTTGACTTCTGATGATACATTATTCGTTATTCTTCGGAAGACGTTGAAGAGTTCTCGTTGTTTTCTGAAGTCGCTCACTAAACGATGATACTAAGTTGCTTGAAGAATCTGTTGCTTTCGTCGTCGTTGACTTCTGATATGGTGCATTATTCATTATTATGGTTTTTCTTCGGAAGACGTGTAGTGTTCTTTTAGTAGTCTGCCACCAATATTAGGGCTGTGCCTTGTATAATAAGGCGCCCTATGAGTAATGTTAGACTTGCGATAATCTTACGCTAAGTCGGTTGGTTATGCACTTCCGCATACTCATTGGAGTGTCTTGGGGTTTGTAGATCACTTATGAAGTCGGTATTATCTTCTTTGGTTATGACGACGATGTGTTAAACTCATGATGATTCGGCAATGATGTGAGGTTCTAGTAGAAAACACGAAGTATAAAAATACATATATTCTTCTGAGATTACATGATGAATATTAGACAGGGTTGACAGGTCTGCCAATGACGATGGCTTGATCGCTTCTGCCAATGATGATGGCTAATTCCACTCTGTCTACCATCTCGGTTACAAGTCATAAAAGGAAGCAGACAGTAGCTCGAGCATTATGAACATACATACAAATGAATCACATTACTAATCACGTAGGCCGTTTTGAATATAGTCGCGGTAGTTGTCCCAAGCAGGGAGCTTGGACTAATGTTTCAAAACAAATGAATGACCACAGGTGACGGGCACGTCACCTTAGCCTACTTTATTATATACGTCATCTTAGCGTCTCTGGTCTGATCACATTCCTGCAAGCAATCTGGTTGACCTTTCTTTAGTTTTTAGTTTTTTATTTTTTATATATGGAATAACATTCCATATTTCTATTATGTAATCACTTTCATATATATATATATATATATATATATATATATATATATATATATATATATATATATATATGTAGTGTGTGTGTTGCGTTTCTGTTGTGTGTAAGTGTGTTCATGGTAAGTCATAGTGATGAAGCCTGTGTTGAATGCACATGGTGTTGAAACGAGTGTGCACAGCTGTCCTGTTATTGTCTCCTGCCTCTGATTCTGTGAATCAATTGAACTTTGGTATGATATGAACCAGTGACCATTATAGAAATGAGAAATGTGCGTCCAAACGTATACTTATGACTTGACTATATCTGCATTGACACTTGTAGCTGCAGCTCTGAGCCAAACACTCATAATCGAAAACACTGAAGCCCATAACAGAGACATTTCGAGTAAACACGGTTCTAATGCATTAGCCTACATTTACTTAAGCGTGAGCTTTGTTTTTAAAGTGAAAATTCACATCATTATTACGTATTTGTTGCCTGTTAATGTTTATGGACCGAATCTGGAGATTCTTCAACCTTTCATGTACAGGAAATAAGCCAATATCGTTGGCGAACTAGATCATGGAAATTGTTGTGGCGAGATATTCCAATCCTGAGCAGGAACAGCAGGGAAAATAAGCACTGAAGAAGGGCCATGATGAAGTATCTAGGACATCACATAAAGGATCCAAAAGAATGGAGACGGAGACCAATAACCACAGTACAAATGGATATGGGAAGCGTTGCTATCAACCAACATACAACAAGGGGCTGAAGGAGACGTCATGTACTAGTAATTGTCCATTTAATTTTCCTACTGTACCCAAGTTGGCATTTTACTTCAGTATTCCTTTTATTCATGATAAGTCCTTTTATGTTCAGTTAAATTACCTTATTCACCGACACCTTCCGGCAGTTAACAGTAGAGTTATACCAAAGAACCCGTTAACCATTGCTTCTCTTTTTAAACATAAAGACAAACTAAACTCCTTGATGACTTCCAATGTCGTTTATTTATATACTTGCCCCAAATGTAAGGTGGGAAAATATGTGGGGGCTTCTCGTCGCCTACTAAAGGTCAGAATTGATTGTCATCGGGGAGTTAGTTACAGAACTGGCAATAAATTAATTAATCCTGAATTTTCTAACGTATGTGATCATGCCGAAAAATGTAAACAACATATTGAATATAAACATTTTAAAATTCTCTCCAGAGCCACCTCACCTCATCAATTAACAATAACCGAATCGTTATATATTAAGAAGTTGTTCCTTCTTTAAACAATCAAACTACCTCCACAACACTGTACCTGTCTTGAGTTGCCCCTGTCTCGTTTTTTATGTCATTAGGTCCTTGGTTCCCGTCCTGAAAGATAGCGGCCTATTTCTTCATTCTGTCTGTTGCTTTTAGTTTTTTTAATTTTTAATTTTTGTTTAAAGTGTAAATATTTTTTAAATTGTAAATTTCTTAATTCTAAAGTCTTTGTAACATTTTTATATATTATAATTACATTTTTTTTTTCAGCTTTGAAAATGAGGCTGTGTCCTCGAAACGTCAGCATGTTTAATAAATGGACAATTACTAGTACATGACGTCTCCTTCAGCTCCTTGTTGTATATATATATATATATATATATATATATATATATATATATATATATATATATATATATATATATATGCTTAACGTGACTTCATAAATAAGCGAATCCCACAGGAAAATGATAGTCAGAAATCCAAGCGCTTTCGTCTTTACTCAGACATTGTCAAGGAGTTAATGAAGTACAATTGGAGAGTAAGGTCTCAGGTACAAAACAAGATCAAGAATACCAGATGGCTAATGTCAAAAGGGTAAAAATTAAAAGAGATAATCCAGGATTATCGGATATCACACAGTCACAAACCTAACCGAAATTACAAAGTACCTTTATTTACAGTCCAAAACATGTAAAACTGAATATATTAATTTTGTTGCTTATATTTATCTACAACTTTTTTCATAATGAAAGCATCAAGTTTAAATAAACCAAGGCTTAAATTTAGATCATTTCTATTATTTGACTTGATAAACAAGATTCACTGATATTCCTTTTAACTGTGTCATTACATGGGATTAAGGCTCTTGCTTGACTCCACTCAATAGGATGGTCTAAATCTCTATATGTACGAATAATGCATTCGATATTACCCCAGTTCTCACAGAATATTGATGTTGTTTTAGACGTTGTGAAAAAGACTTACCGGTCTGTCCGTAATAGACTTTATCACACTTTTTGCAAGGAATTCCATATATGCAGCCTGGAAGATCTTAGCAATATTTACATGAAATTTTTGATGACAAACTCTTACCAAGAATTTTGCCCAAAAAGTTATTGGTTAGATATGTGGATGATATCTTCTGAATTTGGCCAGTTCACGAAAATCTCCAGGAATTCCTTAATAATCTCAATAATTTAGTCCCTTCTATAAAATTTACTGTAGAGGAAGAAAGAAATTGTAATTTGAATTTTCTTGATGTAACTTTCCATAGAAATGATAGAATTTCATCTTTTCAGTATTTCGAAAATCAACTAAAATTGCCTCTTTTCTTCATTACTACTCCAATCACCATCAAAATGTTAAATTCTCTGTTTTTTCTGGGATGTTCCTAAGGGCTTTACGTGTCTGTAGCCTGCAGTTTATTGACGATGAAATTAAAACTAATTATGATATTGCATTGAAACTTAAATACCCAAGGACTTTTGTTAGATGTGGCATGGAGAAGAGCTAGAAAAACATTTTATCAACTAATGACAAACTTGAATTTAGTAAGCATAAAATTCTAAAATTACCCTATGATGAAAGGTTTTTAGATATCCCTAGAATTCTAAAGCTTTTTAACATAAATGTTGTTTTCAGTAATATTAATGCCAAGAGTTTAGTAATCAAAAATTCTCCTAAAGATCTTCCAGGCTGCATATATGAAATTCCATGCAAAAAGTGTGATAAAGTCTATTACGGACAGACAGGTAAATCTCTTTCACAACGTCTAAAACAACATCAATATTCTGTGAGAACTGGGGAAATATCGAATGCATTATTCGTACATATGAGAGATTTAGACCATCCTATTAACTGGAGTCAAGCAAGAGCCTTGGTCCCATGTAATGACACAGTTAAAAGGATATCATTGAATCTTTGTTTTATCAAGTCAAATAATAGAAATGTTCTAAATTTAAGTCTTGGTTTATTTAAACTTGATGCTTTCATAATGAAAAAAGTTGTAGATAAATATAAGCAACAAAATTAATATATTCAGTTTTTACATGTTTTGGACTGTAAAGATACTTTGTAATTCCGGTTAGGGTCAAATCTGTTTAAATTTGTGACTGTGTGATATCCGATAATCCTGGATTATCTCTTTTAATTTTTACTCTTTTGACAATTAACCATCTGGTATTCTTGATCTTGTTTTGTACCTGAGACCTTCTCTCCAATTGTACTTCATTAGCTCTTGACAATGTCTGAGTAAAGACGAAAGCGCTTGGATTCTGACTATATTTTCCTGTGGGATTCGCTTATTTATGAAGTCACGTGCATCTACTGTGATTTTTTAAGCATATATATATATATATATATATATATATATATATATCTATATATATATATATATATATATATATATATATACATATTTGTATGGTGCTTTTACGTTGCATGGAACCAGTGGTTATTCAGCAACAGGACCAATGACTTTACGTGACTTCCGAACCACGTCGAGAGTGAACTTCTTCTCACCGAGAAATACACATCTCTCACTCCTCAATGGAATAGCCACCTTATCAACCACGCCACTGAGGCGCTATAACTGGATAAAGAATCAAATTCCTCGATAATTCATCTGGTGTCTTCTTTTGACTATGAGTCAAGTTGAGGCTGTTTCATAATTTCCTTGAAAGGCTTGATGTTAACCTTGATACACCATAACTATGCTGAACTTACCCAGCTAAGAATTTTCAGCTGAAAGTGTTGTCCTACTTTCAATCAGAAAAAAAATGTTAAAAAATAAAGGATTACGTTACCTACTGCAACACACGTTTGTTCCATACAAAACAAATGGTAACAAATACGTCATTTTTTTCAGATTATTATAACAAACCAATAGTAATAATTATCATGAAGTGCAAGGAAGGAAATTTGAACGCAGTATGACAGACGAGAAATGCAAGACAAGGGAAACGTTGATTTGGATTAGACATGTTTATGAGAGCATATTAACTTCTTTAATTTTCCTGCTCTGTAGTCCAAAGGAATTACCGTTAACCTCTTTTGTTTTGAGGATGTCTATCAGAGAATAGCAAGTTGTTTACTCCCTTAGGTCTTGTTACTGAATGCGATTCGGAGAGATGATATCCTGCATAACTTAGGCTGTGTTGAGAACTTAAAAGTGATATTGAATGAAATTTCATTTATTTGCCCGAATTTCATCCTAATTAAGATATGAAAATAAATGAAAAAAAGTGTTTATGAATAAACAAGCAATCCTGCAGATTTAGTTCAAGGTTTTATTTTACATCTACAGATTTCTACAGAATTTTTACAGGAGAATTTTCAGTTGGTTGAAATATCATTAACGGCCAACACTGCCTCCGGCTGCAGCTGTGCTCTGTTGAGGCAGCAGACAACGAATGCCAAGTGTCGACGATCAGGCCACAGTGGACTCCATTTCCGGAACACGAGAGGTTATGATGATGTTACCCAAAGTTACATTATTTTATTTTCGTGGCATTTGGCAATATTAAAGTCCAATGGGTACCTATATTTCAGTCTTATATGTAATTTAGGCAATTCAGGGAGATTGAAATCGAACCGTACTACGAATTCCATGGCATTGTCAAGAGCAAATCTTTTTCATAAGATTCGTGTAATCACCGAATGGTTAATTAATTAAATGGGCAGTGACTCTTCGCTGCGCTTTGGATATATGTAACGTTAACGTAAGTCGCAATGATTGTGTGCTATAGGCTGCGTGACCTATGTTAGTTTACAGGTCTTCCTGTCGTATTTTGTCACGATTCTATAGAGAGAGAGAGAGAGAGAGAGAGAGAGAGAGAGAGAGAGAGAGAGAGAGAGAGAGAGAGTTTAAATATGGGTGGATTCTTGGAGAATAAAATAAGAAGGCTCAGTGAAAGGTAAAGACTTGACAGGATTATACTACAATCTGCAGGATTTAGAAATATAGTACAGAAGTGACAATGTTGACTGCTGAATAACTGTAATGCTAATGTTAACTTAAATTTGACTCCATTAGTAAAGATTTTAAATATTTCTAAAGATCCTTATTGTTTAAAGAATGGTGGTAGCTTGGGTGTTAAGGAAATCTTTTATAACCTTAATATGTAAAGCTTTTTAAGTTGAAATTTTATGGTTTAAACAGTAACTGAACTAGACATTATTTTTTTTCTTTACTGAACTTTAGGTTTTAGGCCAAATATATTTTTTAAAGAATTGTTTAATCAGTGACTGAACTTAATATTAGCTTTTTTCTATACTGAACTCTAGATTTTAGACCAAATATATTTTTTTGAAAAATTGTTTAAACAGTGACTGAACTTGATATTAGTTTTTTTTCCTATACTGAACTCTAGATTTAAGACCAAATATATTTTTTTAAAGAATTTTTTAAATAGTGACTGCACTTAATATTATTATTATTTGTTTAAGCAGCCATTTCCGACTAAGTCCAATCGGCTACTTAATTCAGATAAAATCTGTTAAAATTACCATGTTAAATAAATATATTTTTAGTCAGTTTGTTTAAAAAAAATAAATAGATAAAACATTAGTGTACACATTTAAAACAAATTTGTATGAATAAAATGAGCAATATATATTTCTGTAGATCTGTATCTAATAAAATTATTTATATATGTTTTAATAGATCTGTATCTGTTAAGAATTTAAAAATCTTGCAAACATTTGAGTCGTAATCTCCTAGAATGTCCTGCATTCTAGGAGATGATCCAAAGTATTTAAGTCTAGTATGTGAATACTTAGAGCATTTAATTAAAATGTGTTTGACAGTTACTCTGCTTTGACAGGTATCACATTCCGGAGGAGGCTGATTAGACGTAAGACAGCCATTGTTTAACCTTGTGTGCCCATTACGCAGCCTGCACAAAGCGACCTCATGGTTTCTCAGCTTCTGTAAAGAATTTTTAAAGGGAATATTAGTGGTCTTTACCACTCTAAGTTTGTTATTTTCAAGTGATAACCATTGGTCTTCCCGGATTTTATCTAAAATAAGTTTAAAATAATTCTTAGAGTCCTTATAATATTTTTTGTACATTTTATTTCTATCATTTAATGCTGCTTCCTTTGCATTTTTACCAGCAATTTCATTGCCTGGAACTGTGTCGCTACACGAGACTAAGGATCTTGGTTGACTCCAGTTAATAGGAGGATCTACATATCTCATATGTACGAATAATGCCTTCGTTATTTGGCCAGTTCTCAAAGAATATTGGTGCTGTTGGATTCTTTGTGAAAGTGATTTTCCAGTTTGTCCGTAACATCGTAACATGTTTTATTACACTTTTTACAAGAAATTTCAAAGATGCAGCCGGGAACATCTTTAGGAGAATCGTTTATTACTAAACTCTTAACATTAATATTACTGAAAACAGCTTTTTATTTTGAAAAGCTTTAATTCGTCGGAATTTCTAAAATCCTTCCTTCATCAAACGGTAATGAGAGAATGTTACACTTAGTAAATCCATGTTTGTTATTATAGTTCAATAAAATGTTTTTCCAGCTCTTTTCCATGACACATCTACACAAGTCCTTAGGTATTCAAGTTTCGAGGCAATATCATAAACAGTTTTAATCTCAGCGTCAATAAACTGAGGGCTACAGACGTGCAAAGCCCTTAAGAACATATCAGAAAAAAAGAAAGACTTTAACATTTCGATGGTGCTTGGAATAATAATGAACAAAAGAGGCAATGTCAGTTGAATTTCGAAAGACTGAAAGGTGAAATTTCTATCATTTTTATGAGCTGTTACATCAAGAAAATTATAATTACAATTTCTTTTTTCCTTCCACAATAAATGTTATAGAAAGGACTAAATTATTGAGCTTAATCAGAAATTCCTGCAGATTTTCGTGAACTGGCCAAATACAGAAAATATCATCCACATACCTAAACAATATAACTTTCTGGGGCAAATCTCTTGGTAAGAGTTTTGTCTCAAAACATTCCATGTAAATATTGTAAATAAGGACAGGAGATAAGGGATTACCCATAGCCATACCAAACCTTTGTACACAAAAATCTACCATTTAAACAAAACTGACTATCTTTGTTACATAACCTTATGAGACTAATGAGGTTTGCTACAGTTTAAGGCATAGCATAACTTTCTCATTCTTCCCCCCAAAATTCAAGTAAATCCTCTACAGACACTTTTGTAAATAGAGACAACATCAAAATTAACCACCACATTTGAGTTTTGATTTTAATGTTGCTTACGAATTTAAGGCGATTATACAGAAATACTTTGGTGTAACTCCTTGCAAATCAACAACATGATGCTTGTATGCACAGTCCGTCATTCTTGTCCGAGAAATGTTATTCAGTAGAAACGGATTTCAATCTCATGTTTTTGATATTGGAGAGAGAGAGAGAGAGAGAGAGAGAGAGAGAGAGAGAGAGAGAGAGAGAGAGAGAGTTTTAATTTTATTTTGAGAGAAAATAGTTGATGGTCAATAGAGTAAATTGAATGAAAATAAAAATCAAATGGGAAGAAGAGGGAAACAATTATAGGAATATACAAGTTGAAATAAATCAGAATCAAAGATAAAAATAATTGAAATAATATCAATTTAATTTTTTCCTGGAATTTACTGTTGGATAAGTTTACATTTTTCTCCAATAATTTCATGTTAAATAAAATCAAGTGATTAAACAATAACAAATAAAATAAGTATAAATCCAAAATTGATAAAAATGAAGGAAAATAAAATCAATATTAATTACAAAAAGAGATCTTGATGATAAAAAAGAATTATAATATTATAATGAAATGGAAACAGAAGTAGAAATAATTATAATAGAATAATATTTTAGAAATGAATGATAATAATAATAATATTAAAAATAATAATAATAATCCTTTTCGTGTAAGAAATATCAGCCGGTTCACCGAGAACAAATCACCTGAGTCAAGTGAAAGGTTTGTTGTATTCCTCCTCCTCCTCCTCCTCCACCGCTGGGAACTGCATCATCCATTATTCACACAGAGTTCCATGATGATTCAAAGGTCTTCTTCTTTCAGGAACACTGATAGAGTGCCATTGTTCATCTTCGCAGCATAATCTCCCTCGTTGGACCTGAAGTCTGCGTCGCAATATAGGAAGGAAACCACAGATGGTGATTATTCGGGGATTAGATCGGAAGGGGGTTTTGTGGAGGAGGGGGAGGGGGAGTTATTATAACGACTGGCTGTCATGCGATTTGGCCATTTGCCTCTTACCGAAGCTAATAAGACGTGTCACAAAGTGCGAAGGTTAAATTGACCTCAATATTTCGGGAAAACTTGCGATTGTTTCATTAATTAACCCGGCTCAGGTAAACCAGGGCCCGAGAGACCGCCCCCCCGCCCCTTCCCACCTACCTAGTAAAACTTCTTGTTCAGTAACTTCTAAATGCCTGGGAGACCTGGTCAGTCTTGCCAGTACCTTCCTAACTTTGTGTGTCCATGTTGGGGGTGAGGGAGCTACTTCAAGGTCTCTATTCTCCATTTCGTCAGTAGAAGGATGTTTGGGTCTGTGAGACCCCACCACCTCCGCCTGCAATGTGGTGTTGCCTTTGTGTGAAATATATATCATTGTTGTGTATATGAGTATTTCTGGAAGATCATTTATTGCAATTCTTGGCATTCTAACTAATCTATTTACATTCAGGTGTACAACCATATCACTGGAAATTATTACATTTTCAGGGAATAATAAGAGAGAGAGAGAGAGAGAGAGAACTCGACGCTTTTATCGCTCATGGAAAAGCTCTGACAGACAGACAGAGGGGTTCATTTACATTCATATTGATTGTTTTAATTGTTAATTGTGTCATTCTACTTGGCTTTTTATTCTTTTCTTTTTTCAAGGTATATATAAAAGGCAAAAATACAAACAAATTTGTTACACAAACTTCGTCGCCTCTGATTTCTGGTGAGGATGCAGGATCTCTCCAGCAGCCCATCCTAACAGCGCTTCAGCGCCAAGTCCTATCCAAGACCGAGGTTGAGGACCTCTCGAAAAACCATTCTTGATTTATTTTGTTTATTTATAATACCTTGAAAATAATTCCTATTTTTTTTTTTTTTTTACAAACGTTCGTTTGTAGGAGAAAAAAATGATTTCTTCTGCAAATTTGGAAAGAAAAAATATTGACTTTGTTCCCTGATATAGCATTAGGAAAATAAAAGGCACAGAAACTATTTTCTGTATTTTTTTTATTTACCTGAGGAAGGAATGGGACACAGGTGAGGAGGTTGTTTTGTGAACGTAGTGTAAAAGCCTACTAATGTATAAAAACACACACACAAACACGGATCTCATGTAGGCATGCACACAAATACCCCGCAACACACGCATACACACACA
>NC_087214.1:52335027-52337527 GCF_015104395.2 Macrobrachium nipponense
CGCTTATGTCAGTATGACCACAATGTGTCTGTTGAGAAGGTCTCCGGCATTTCTAGGAGGGTGCCATCAAGAACACACACTAACCAGCAACAATAGTTACCTCCCGCGACAGTATTATTCAGAATACATGAATAATTGGGTTGGCTCCCAATCCATGATTCTTGTGCTTGCTCAAAGCACTCTATTCATAAGCAGGGGGCCTCGATGAACCCTACACAAGAGATCTCCTCCTACCAACTAATACGAGAAAAAACACCACGAACGCAACAATATTATCATGCTGAAGCAAAATTCCACCCCATTGCAAGACAGCACCTTCAGTGAAGATAATACTGAAATAGTAACCCTGGAAGTTATCCAGTAGTCGACGCCACAGAGCCATCAGCCAATCAAAATTCGGCATTATAGTCATACAATCCCGTGATGCCACACATGAGTCGACCAATAAAAGATTCACCAGGCTACAACAGCACAGATATCAAGTCTAGAAATTGGCTTGAAACCAGTTTCCAACGTCCAATAGAAAACCATCTCAGTGCACCCATGCAGCCAAAATTTAGCACCCTGAAGATGCCCCACTGACCCTCTGATATGGAAATAGGAAACCCCCTCCCCTGGCCCCATCCCAAAAGGATGCCTGGAAGAGCTAGGCGAAACGTCAAAGCAGAATACTTAAGATATTCAATAATATTGTTTTTGACACACATTATGATTGACTAACTGTACAGGGTTTAAACCTCACATTTCACTTACAACTGTTAAATGAATTTATACCTATCTCTGCTTTTGCAATGCCCAGCCTAGGTGCATTAGCCATCAGTCTTAGTAACAATGAGAAAGCCGTTATCAGAAGAATAGAGATGAGCCTCTACAAGGTCAATGCTGCTGAAGCAGCAATAACCTTCAACAAGACATGCATGAAAGAGGGTCTCTTACTCAGTTATAATAATAATAATAATAATAATAATAATCAATAATAAAATAATAATAATAATAATAATAATAATAATAATAATAACTAATAATAGGTTACTGCTAACAGAAACTGCTGAATCAGCTGAGTTTATTGTGTAGAGAGATTTTTCTATCTTTCTCATGACAGCTTTCTCTTGGTTACTACAGATGGTGAGTAACGCGCCGACATTAGTCATCATCGCGTGGGAGTAACAAAACATCAGGATTTTAGTAACTTAGTGTAATTAAATATGGAGAGTAATGTTCACAGAGTTTTACTTATAATTTAAAGCTATACAATTTTGTTTAATGTCAAAAATGATTATGCTACCGTTTCTCTCGATTTCGACCAAGTATGACAACAGCAAAAAGTCATAGTAGAATGATGGTACTTGCGGGATCTACTCCATATATAGTGATAGGTCAGCAGGGGGTTGGCCGCCTGCTGAATTATCATTGGTTATTGGTCTGGTTCTTGTCACCTATTGGCTAGAGGGATTTTCATTCAAGTTATTTCCTCTTCACTGGTCGTCTCGCTCTTGCAGCCGTGTGTACCTTTGAGGTAGAGGGGTGATGCTGCAAGGTGGGATGTGATGTGACATGACATCCCTTCACCTCTAATTTTCATTGGTTGGCGCGCTGCCCTCCTCAGTGACATCACTTTTGTTCAGGCTGGTATTACTGTTGTGTCCTAGTGTATTTCTCCTTGAATTGTTGGCGAGGAAGAGTACCTCCTGAGTAGTATTCCAAGAGGTGCTTCCTTTTTGGAAAAGGAGGGTCTCTAACAGACGGAGGCATTCTTGGTTGGGGCACTCTCAATTATCCTGGTGTTTTGGATAATACCCTCATAGTAGATGGGTTGATAGTGTACTGTTCTGGTATGTTTCCTAATAGCTCCTTCCTGCACGTTGCAGGAGATCCTCTTTGACATTCTCATCTTAGTCATACCAATATAAGAGTTAGGGTATCCATGGACGGGACATATGAACTGGTAGACTATGTTCTTCTGTTTCAGGGGGTCTCTTGCTCGCGGGGTCGGGTTGTTCTTCATTATTAGGTCCCTTGTTCGTTCCTTTTGGTAATAGATGACAAGATCTATTTCTTTTCCATCTTCAGTGGGGGTCACGTAGTCTTGTATTATTCTCTTTACTATGCCTTCTCCTTCTCAGTGTTAAGAGTGAATGATGTCCTTATAATAGTGCTTGATCTCTTGGGGGTGGGCCTGCTACATCTCGTTCTCGATATATCACAGATCCAGTGCTGCTCTGATTTCTTTGTTGATGTGTCTGTTAGAATATCCATTATTTATGAGGATCTGGCGGACACAGTCTGGTTCTTGGTGGGTGACCTGTCAAAACGAACAGTGGGTAAGGGCCAACGTAGGCAACAAACTGTAGTGTTTAGGAATTTTGCAGGGCACACACTGCTACCATTCAAGCACAGAACATCGAGGAAGGGGAGCTAGTCATTATTGCTGAACTCGATGGTGTAGTTCAGCAAGCTGCACAGTTGGAACACAAAACAGGCAGCTTCAACCTCTTCTTCG
>NC_087214.1:52342527-52345027 GCF_015104395.2 Macrobrachium nipponense
TACATATGAAGAGCTAAATGAAGACATCGAATTGAAGGAACTGAAGAAATGAAAACATTGTATGACGTTTTTTAAAGAAATATACTTTGGGAGACGCCAGAGCAGAGGAAGGAGAACACCCATATTTCTCATCAAATTGTGGAATGTTCGGCAAAGAACAGAAAATGATATAACAAGGACAAATATCGTGCCAGAGAGAGGGATGGCATTGTTCTAATCAGAAAATGTTGTTTGACTCTTCATCCAACCGTACGACGCTTTCTTCAGGGAATTCAGAAAGAGGAACTCTCACAGAGAAGTAATCTAAATGCGTAAATCAGTGGATAGCAAACACCTGTCAAAAAGAGAACTAAAGAAATGAACTTCATAAACAAATCAACTTGATAAACAAGCACTCGTATAATGACATATCTACTAAAGATTTTTTGTGAGGAGATCACAATAACAACATATTAAAGCTTTATTTATTTTCATCATTATCAGGTGTTTTATACTGAATTTTTATAACAGAACATTTTATTCAAAACTATTATAAATATATTTTATAACCCTCTTATACAAGGGACAAAAGAGAAGGAAAAGCTGAATAAAAAGGTAAAGACCAAAATATATTTTGATGCTTCAGTTTTAGTTCTATTAAATTAGCTATTTAGGTTAACAGTTCTTTCAGTAACAGTTAAAATGAACTATTGGCTATTTTGTCACAATAGTGATTTTGCCACTACCTATTATAGTATTAGCCATTTTGTCGCACGAACTCAGCTGTCCTAGCTCTTTTGGGACAAGCTACAACGTCGCAGACACACACACACACACACAATATATATATATATATTATATATATATATATATATATATATATATATATATATATATACGGACTGTAGGTGAATATAGTTAAATATAGAATTTAGGCCAAAAGCCACTGCTAGGACCTATGAGGTAATTCAGCGCTGAAATGGCAATTCATAATAAAAGGTTTGAAAGGTGTAACAGG
Source organism: Macrobrachium nipponense (assembly GCF_015104395.2). Lineage (NCBI taxonomy): Eukaryota > Metazoa > Arthropoda > Malacostraca > Decapoda > Palaemonidae > Macrobrachium > Macrobrachium nipponense. Next base: position 52,343,525 of record NC_087214.1, read on the forward strand.
AGGAAAACCTCAAAGCCGTTGCCCAATGAATCAAGCGTTAGGAGAGGGAATGATAAGTAAGATGAGAAAGAGAATATGAAAGGAGGTACAGTAAAAGGAAGGAAAGTGGTTGCAGCTAGGGACCGAAGGCACGCTGCAAAGAACCTGAAGTAATGCCTACAGTGCACAGCATGAGGTCCACTGACGGCACTAGGCCCCTACAGAGACGGACTGTTGACCAATACGGCATTACCCAAGGGGAGTAACTGGCGAAATAGTACTCTCAATAAATGGAGTGAAGTGACACTGATATAGAGTTTTATATCCAGAGTCACCCTTTAGAGACAAGAAGCAGTCCCTATTATTTTGTATATTGGAAAAGTTGTGGGAAATCAAACGAAATTCACTGGACGCTATTGATCACTATTCCTTTTTCGAAAACATTTGGGGATGACACTTTTTATTATGAAGCTGTTCTTGAAAATAAGAACATATATCTCTTTTCGCTGACCAATCTTGGCAGCCTTACATAAATTTCACCCATCCAGTTCATATGGTATTTTTGAATTCTTATTAAATGTTGGGCAAGAATAACAAATACCAGCTGAAATATAAGTAATGAACTTAGACTTAGTTATCCTTTTAATTAAAAATAATTCCTAATATTGGCAACTTACCTCGGGTAATAAAAGCTCTCATAAACATTTTTATTTACATACTCAAAAAAATCTTTGCAAAAACGAAAACGAGGAATGTCCTGAGCATTTGATGATTAGCTCTGATTCTGACATTTCAACAGCCATGGAAACAGGATAAACAACAATAGGGGTTTTGAAAAAATGTGAAAAACGAGTAAAATCGGAAAGCAAAACTGTATACCTGCATAGAATCTATATTTGTGTGGGTCTAGGAAAAGAATTCACGATACACCTTCATGGCGTCTTCGTGTTAAGCGCGCGATGAAATAGAGAGAGAGAGAGAGAGAGAGATGAGAGAGATTTGCAGAGAGAGAGATGCTAAAAAGTTTCGCTTTACATTCCCAACTCAGGAAGGGCAAATTCGCAACTGCGAGATTAAGTGGGATATTGTAGCTCCTTCTGCAATATAAGTTCTGGGAATTTTTCATTTTATTCAAGACACGAGTGGGATATTAAATCTCTCTCTCTCTCTCTCTCATAATCACATAATGTGATTGGACTTCTGATATTTTACGCCAGACTGCCTGGAATTTTGGTGTTGTACAATAACTGGATCAGCCAAGAAAGATTAGCTTTACTCAACCATGATGCTTACTTTTTAAACACACACACACACACAAACACACACACACACATATATATATGTATATATGTATAACTGAATCACGAAAGTTTGGAACGTGATAAATGCATAAATAAACGTATGAGCCACGAAGGAAAGTGAAACACTGGAGTCAGTCTGCTAAGCAAAGGATGTTGAGTCGAAAGATCTTGTAGCTACTCCAGTGTTTCACTTTCCTTCGTGGCTTATACGTTTATACATACA
>NC_087214.1:52350027-52397527 GCF_015104395.2 Macrobrachium nipponense
CTATCAAAAAATCACTAACTACTAAATCTGGCAGAGTTGAGTTTTTTTTGACAGAAGTGATAGTGTATTACGAAATATCTCGCAGCCACTCACGGCATAATGTTAAAGAAACAATACCGGAACCTATAGAAATAGATACGCCTCTTGGGGATGACAGTAATTTCCTGCTATTACCTGTTATTACAATGATATATACTTCTGATAAAATGTGATGAGTAGACTGTTTTTTTTTTACGTTTTTCCTTATTAAACTTAATAATGAAATCAAATAATCTTCTTTTTTGTCTTAATCATAACAAGAACTATCCAATACCATTTATGAGCGACCTCTCTCTTCCAAAGCAAAACAAAAAACAGTGACGAACAACTCTCAGCTATTAAATTCTCTCATTTTAGTGCAGGAAGCATTTTTGTTATTTATGGCAGATGCTTCACAAAGTCAAAGGGTTTTTACGCATAGCAAAAACATATTGCCTAAAAACCTAAAAACCACGCAGCCTGAATATCATATGACACTAATATAAAGGATTTTGTCATCTGTACGAAAAACACTGCTTCCAAAGCATAAAAAATGACATGGAGAGGGAGAGATGTGAAATACAATATTTTTATACGAATCTGCAATAAATTTACCTTCTATTACAACATCTTTTTTAGTACTGCAAATTACTTTTAACTTTTGTATTACTTCCTGAATTAAAAATATCCTTTTTATTATGACTTGAGTGTTATTTGGCAGAAAATTATCTATACTAAATGTTTAATGTATAAAATATAAATACACGTTACTGCTTCTTCTTCTTATTATTATTATTATTTTTATTTTTGGTCTATCACAGTCCTCCAATTCGACTGGGTGGTATTTTATACTAGTGTGTCCGGGTTGCCGGTGCATCCTGCCTCCATAGGAGTCCATCACTGTTCTTACTATGTACGCCATTTCTAGGATCACACTATTCTGCATGTGTACTGGAGCTACATCAGCCTCTAGTTTTTCCAGATTCCTTTTCAGGGATCTTGGGATCGTGCCTAGTGTTCCTATGATTATGGGTACAATTTCTACTGGCATATCCCCTATCCTTCTTATTTCTATGTTCAGGTATTGATACTTATCCGTTTTTTCCCTCTCTTTCTCTTCAACTCTGGTGTCCCATGGTATTGCGACATCAATGAGTGATACTTTCCTCTTGATTTTGTTAATCAACGTCACGTCACGTCTGGTCTATTTGCACGTATCACCCTATCTGTTCTGATACCACAGTTCCAGAGGATCTTTGCCTGATCGTTTTCTATCCCTCCTTCAGGTTGGTGCTCGTACCACTTATTAATGCAAGGTAGCTGATGTTTCTTGCACAGGCTCCAGTGGAGGGCTTTTGCCACTGAATCATGCCTCTTTTTGACTGGTTCTGTGCAAGTGCCGGGTATTCGCTTGCTATGTGGTTTATGGTTTCATTTTTCGTATTGCACTTCCTACATATGGGAGAGAAGTTATTTCCATCTATCGTTCTTTGAACACATCTGGTTCTTTGGGCCTGATCTTGTGCCTGTTATCGTTCCTTCAGTTTCCTTCTTGAGCTCTCCCGTCTGTAGCCTCTGCCATCTGTCATCGCTGGCTAGTTCTTTGGTCTGTCTTATGTATTGTCCGTGCATTAGTTTGTTGTGCCAGTCCTCTGTTCTGTTTGTCATTCTCCTATCTCTGTATATTTCTGGGTCTTCGTCTACTTTTATTAGTCCTTCTTCCCATGCACTCTTGAGCCACTCGTCTTCACTGGTTTTCAGATATTGCCCCAGTACTCTGATCTCGATGTTGACGCAGTCCTCTATGCTTAGTAGTCCTCTCCCTCCTTCCTTTCGTGTTATGTATATTCCTCTCCCACCTTCCTTTCGTGTTATGTATAGTCTATCCATATTTGCTATTGGGTGTAGTGCTTTATGTATTGTCACATGATTCCTAGTTTTCTGGTCTATACTGGAGAGTTCTGCCTTCGTCCATTCCACTATTCCTGCGCTGTATCTGATTACTGGCACTGTCCATGTGTTTATGGCTTTCATCATATTTTCGGCGTTAAGTTTTGACTTGATTATCGCCTTGAGTCTCTTCATATATTCTTTCCTGATCATGTCCTTTATCTCTTGGTGTTTTATATCCCCTCCTTCCATTATTCCCAGGTCTTTGTATCCCGTCTCATCTATGTGTTTGATGTTGCTCCGATCTGGTAGCTTTATCCCTTCAGTCCTTGTTACTTTGCCCTTTTGTATGTTGACTAAAGCCCCTTCCACACGAGGGGCAAAGACACGACGGGCAATCTGATTTTGCCCGTAATTCTCTCGCTTTTCAACAGTGTTACCAGATCAAACAGTCTAAGGGAGGCAGTAGTCATAGGCAGGCGAACTTATGACTTGGACCACACTCGTGATCGCCAACCACTCACAAAATTGGTAACAGTGTCTGCCCGCTGTGCATTTGCCCTTCGTGTGGAAGGGCCTTAAGGCACATTTTTCTATTCCAAACTCCATCCTGATGTCCCCAGATACAATCCTTACAATCTGGATTAGGGTATCTATTTCCTTGATGCTCTTACTATACAGCTTGATGTCGTCCATGAACATCAGATTATTAATTCTGTTGCCTCTTTTCTTGAGTTGGTACCCAGCATCCATCTTCTACAGTACTTTTGTCATGGAATCATGGCTACTACGAAGAGTAGTGGGAACAGTGTGTCACCCTGGAAGATCCCTCTCTGATATTAACCTCTGCTAGTCTTATTCCAGAGCTTGTAAGTATTGTATTCCAGTTGAGCATTGTACTTTTGAGGAAGCTGATGGTGTTTTCCTCTGCCCCATATATTTTCAGGCATTCTATTAGCCATGTGTTTTGGTATCATGTCGAAGGCTTTCTTATAGTCAATCCATGCCATGCTTAGGTTGGTTTTCCTTCTCCTACTGTTCTTCATTACCATTTTGTCTATCAGGAGCTGGTCTTTTGTGTCCCTACACTTCCTTCTGCAGCCTTCTATTGGTGGGGATGGTGTTTGTCTCCTCTAGGTATTTGTATAGCCTTTCACTGATGATACCTGTTAGTACTTCCCACATGATTGGTAGGCAGGTGATAGGCCTGTAGTTTACTGGCTATATTTCCCGTTACTCTTGTCTTTTTGTACTAAGGATGTTCTTCCTGTGGTTATGAGATGCAATGCTGGAGTTATTCTCCTATTCGTGGGTGTAGGGCCTTGAAGTTTTTGAGCCAGTATCCATGGCCTTCATCGGGACCTGGGACTTTCCAGTTGGGCATTTTTTCTTTAGTTGGTGTCTGACTGTGTCTGTCGTGATCTCAGTGAAATAAATAATAATAATAATAATAATAAAATAATAATAAAATATAATAATGAAATAATAATAATAAAACAAATAATAATAATGAATAATAATAAATAATAATAATGAAATATAATAAAATAATAATAATAAAACTAATAAAATAAAATAATAATATAATAAAATAAAATAATAATAATAAAATAATAATAATAGTAATAATAATAATAATAATAATAAAATAATAATAATAATAATAAAATAATAATAATAATAATAATAAATAGTAATAATAAATAATAATATAATAATAATAATAATATAATAAAATAAAATAATAAAAATAAAAATAATAATAATAATAAAAATAATAAAAATAAAAATAATAAAAATAATAAAAAATAATAATAAAAAAAATAATAAAAATATAAAAATAATAATAATAAAAAAATAATAAAATAATAAAATAATAATAAAAATAATTAAAAAAATAATAAAATAATAAAAATAATAATAATAATAATAATAAAAATAAAAATAATAATAATAACAAAATAATAATAATAATAATAATAAAATATAATAATAATATAATATAATAAAAAAGTAATAATAATAATAATATATAATAATAATATAATAATAATAATAAAATCAAATAATAAATAAAAATAATAATAATATAAAAAATAATAAAAATAATAAAAAATAATAACAATAATAAAAATAATAAAAAAATAATAATAAAAATAAAATAACAAAAACTTATAATAAAAATAAATAAAAATAATAATAATAATAAAAATAATAATAAAAAATATGAATAATAAAAAAAAATATAATAAAATAATAAAAATAATAAAAATAATAAAAAATAATAATAAAATAATAAAATAATAAAAATAAAAATAATAATAAAATAATAATAATAATAAAAATATAAAAATATAATAAAAATAATAAAAATAAAATAATAAAAATAATAAAAATAATAATAAAATAATAAAAATATAAAAATAATAAAATAATAAAAAAAATAATAAAATAAAATAATAAAAAATAAAAATAATAAAAATAAAATAATAAAAATAATAAAATAATAAAAATAAATAAAAATAAAAAATAATAAAAATAAAATAAAAATATAAAATAATATACAAAAAAAAAATATAATCAAAATAATAATCAAATAATAATAAAAATAATAATAATAATAATAAATAATAAATAATAATAATAATAATAAATAATAATAATAATATAATAATAATAATAATTTTATTATTATTATTATTATTATTATTATTATTATTATTATTATTATTATTATTATTATTATTATTATTATTATTATTATTATTATTATTATTATAAGGAAGTAGACCCTCTCTTGACCAAGTCCAGCAAACACGATACTAATGCATTTCTCTGTAACAATGAAGATCAAACGCCAATTATTTCCTGACATTAACACACAAGATCGAATTATAAGGGAAATGAGCAGAGTCAATATAAAATGAATTCAAATGATAAATTCATCCGATTTACCCAAACTTACTGCTGTTATTATCATTACTGTTGTTGTTTTCATTCTCAGTCTCCAAATACACTTTTGCAATGAACGCAGTGTCCCATTTTATTGTTTAGCGTAACCTATGCACAAATTATTTTGAGTTCGTATCATATCATTCAGTGGCGTATTGCTTTTAAGGCAAGATGACATATCTATAACATAGTAAATAATATTTATTTCATATTCTAATCAATATAATGCTACACTTTCAAGTATTCATACAACAGGTCTTCGTCTACAAAAGTCATTTCCCTCCCAAGACTCAATAATAAAAGTTCTCGATGTAAGTTCTTTTTTATCTATTAATTTCCTGGATGAAAGAAATGAACGATTTATACAACCGCTCTAAATATTTGAGAGAGAGAGAGAGAAGAGAGAGGGAGAGAGAGAGAGAGAGAGAGAGAGAGAGAGGGTGGGGGCGGGGGTAGGGGGGTTACAAGCTAAAACTGAAAGTTAAACAAATAAGAACAAGGGAAATAATTAACAATTATTATTGCAATAAAGGTCACAATATATAATCATTACAAAGATAAAGATAAAGGTAAAACTTTACAACCAGCATCCTGCCATTTTTATGAAGCTTTACGATAAGACGCTTCCTTTGGTAGTGCGAAATGTCATGACTTTTTTTATATCATTTTTAGAGCCTCTTTAGATATCGATATTACTTTATTATTATCGTCATAAGACCACGTGCATTTTAGGATAAGTTAAAATGACCCTAAGTGACAGGAGAAAGAAAGAACAAAGTCGAGTAACGTCGAGAAAACAAAATAATGGATCCTAAAACTGATAATTTCAGTTTTCTTGTTTATGGATTTCTTGATACCATTAGCGTCCCCCAAATGGTGATATGAAAAGGAATGAATCTAATATTCGCAGTAAAAATGGAAATAAAAAAGAAGATCTCTAGGGAAATTATGGTGAGATCTCGGACATGTTGATGTGGTCGCCTTGCTACATCGAACATCCAAAACGACACTAAGGGTCTCGTTCGGTCCTCAAAATTGCTTTTTTCTGTGGGCCGTGATTTTATAGGTCTGGTCTATTCAGGGAACCTTCGTTTTTCCCTTGTAGGATACTATATGCAGGAATAAACGTCTCCTGATATCGAAAGGATAGAAAACCGGAACTGAATGTTGAACGAAATGAAAGACACAATCTGCGTTTCCATCATGAACACAAATCTCTCTCTTATGCAGTGATGAGACTCAGTTTATTCCCTTCTTTTATTTCATCTGATTTTCATATCTCATTTCTGCTCAGTTTCTCTCTTTGCAGAGTTGTTAAACTTCATCAATTACCCAGATGTATTTGTGTCTGTTAAAATAATTGATCAAAACAAAGGTATTAATAAGAATGCTATCATATACGAATTAATTACTATTATCTCCAAACATATGATTCGTGTGATTTTGACTTTATTAAGGCAAAGCAGATGATATATAAATTTCTATCCTTAGGAAATAATAATAACAAAAAACGCAAAAAGGGAATGAAATTTTTAAAATAAAATAAAATAATATATGAATAATGAAAAATTGAGTCTGTTTTCAACCACTGGCAAGAGGCAGAATTTTCCCAGAGACGATTACAGTTTCAGGAATTATGTAAAACACGAAAAGTGGAAAATTCACAATCGAAAGAAGATAAAACTTCTGCTTTTTGTGATGTCAACCTTCTCACAAAAACAGAGTGTCATTATTCACAACTACAACGAACAAACAAGTGAAAACCCACAATATTCACGGGATGTTCAGCTCTGAGTTGAATGGAGCCTCCCACTTTTCATGAGTCATAATAGGGTCACCCGTAACATCTCATGCTGTAGGCTTCATTAACATTTGGCTAGATGTGTGAGACAGTTCTGGGGAGGGTGGAATTATTATTATTATTATTATTATTATTATTATTATTATTATTATTATTACTGGCTTAAAATCCTGCACATTTCATGATACTTATTCCTAGTATTGTTTTCCTTAAACTAAAAACAATATAAGTTTCTTTTCAGACAGCCACTTGAAGATTCCTTCTAGTAATGTTACCACCACGTGGAGACAAATATATAGATGCTATGTTCACAGCCTGCCTCTCTCTCTCTCTCTCTCTCTCTCTCTCTCTCTCTCTCTCTCTACTCTCTCACACCACACACACACACACACACACATACATACACACACACACACACACACAAATGGACGAATGAGAAATTGCTCAGCAAAATCATTAGACGTTTGTCAACTGAATGAAAATAAGGAACCGCTGAGAAAGAATACCTAAATCCTTCCGTTTCCTTTTCATCACTGGAGGTGCCGAAGGACTAAAAGAAAACAAAAAGAATAATTAATAAATAATCGCAATGTTGTCAAAGAATTTCCTTTACCTTGAAAACTAAAGTCAAAAGTCCCTCTGAAGGTGGAAGGATAATTCTTTAAAAATGACCTTTCGAGTCCCACTTCGGTGACCTTCCCTACTTCACTCATGTGTTGTCATTTTCTCTATTAAACTTCGCAGAGCTATTTTTATTACTCTTGGAGATCCAAGGGATTTGGCAGAGTCTGGCATAAGGCTCTACTCCCGAGTGATGGACACGTTAATCAGTTCAGTAACTTTAATTCCTTTCAACTGCCAAACTTTAGAATTCTCTGTCTGTTTCTTTTATGGCAGGGTGCAAAAGGTTTTGCTTTATATATTATATATAATATATATATATATATATATATATATATATATATATATATATATATATATATAATATATATATAAATATATATACATATATAGTATATGACTTTTGCTGGTTGTATTCGCTTCTTCCAGACAACGCCGATCCCCTGCGCTACCAAAGATGCCCAGCCTGACCCTAGGTCGCATGATGTCGGCCCGACTCCTGCTTAAACAGCTAAAAGAGATTTTGTCTAAATCTTGAGCTGGTCTGAAGCCCTCTTCCAGCATCAGTCTACATGGCACACATTCTAAGGTACGTCTGGAGTTGCAAAAAACACCCCAGCCCCTGTTTCCCACAGTCAATTTTCTCTCTCAATTTTTTGCAATATTCCAATTTCCCATTCTCCTTAAGCAATCGCCTTTGTGAGTCCACCTAGCACGCATATTTCCCTTGTGACTTGTTCTATGATATATTAAGCGTACTCTTACATAATAACTAGACCTATCCCACCATAGTGAATCTTGTGAACTGAAGTAATTTAATGCTAAATTCCCTCCATCGGGAATAAGTTATTTCATGTGAGAGAAATTCTTTGTATCGTTGACTGTTACCTGGAATTCTCTTCTCTTCCAGGTTCCTGCTATCCAGTGTTTCGTGTATCTGCACCTCGCCAGATGATTACAGTATCGAGTTATGACCAAATTCGCATTCGGCGAAGAGTCCACGAACGAGAATCAATCCAGCCTCAGAAACAGCAAAATAGTAATCTTATAATAAGGCGCTAGTCCGGTTGATGTCTTGTGTCTTGAGAGACTTTTAATTGTACATTTTTGCAGCACCTATTTGTGCCTTACATGGGTTATACCAGACGCGCCATTTTTTATTTTCACTTTAAATTTTGTAAATAAAATTACCTTAATGTAATCTTGCTGGTTTGAAAGGCGACCTTCCATCCCCAGTGTTGATGAATATAATTAAGGTAAGTTCCACTAGCATTCTCTTCATGTCATTACGTGTGGAGTTCGGTATGGGCCTCTCAGGCTCTGCTGTTTCAAAATTCTAAATTACCTTCATCCAAACCGGCCCACCACATATCTATCTATCTATCTATCTATCTATCTATATATATGTATATATATATATATATATATATATATATATAATATACATACATATATATATATAATATACATACATATATATATGTATATATATATATATATATATATATATATATATATGTATATATATATATACGTATATATTATAATATATATATATATATATATATATATATATATATATATATATATATATATATATATATATATATATATATATATATATATATATATATATATATATATATATACATATATATATATAATATATATATATATATATATATATATATATATATATATATATGTATATATATATATATGTGTGTGTGTGTGTGTGTGTGTGTGTGTGTCTAAAGTAAATGGAACAAACCATGACTAAGTCATTCAATATTTTGATCAAATTTACGGTTTTTTCATATTACATTCCAATGTTTCTTGTTTTCAGACTGAGTAGAGGAATTTCACCATTCTCTGACCTCGGTACTCGAGATGAGGAAGGGGAGATTATTCCCAGAATAACCCAAGTCCGGAGACGCAGAATTTCTTAATTGATTAGCTTCAGTATTGGTTCGGTTTCGCAATGACGAGAGAATCTGCAAGACGGAGGCTTGAATACTGATCAAAGGCCGTCGCTACCGGGTTAGTTCTAAATGCACATATTAGATGTGCATATGAAACAAGCTTGCCAGTATCCTAGGCGTTGTGTTTATCATGCAAGATGTCTTCCATCAATATGCAAGCGACCTACAATTCCTCAATCATCGAGATGCTGTGTTCTTGAACAATTTTGAATCTGTAGGAATGTGATCTTTCCTTGATATTTGTTGAGATGTGCATGACCTCAAATCTCGTTTATGCCAAGTGAACAAGTAACTACTGTGGATCTTAGGTTTTGTAGTGACAGACGCAACCAATGTGTCAAGGAATCGTGAACTTAAGTTACTATGGGTTTTAAAATTAGATACGTATCTGGTAAAAATGTGAGCATTAGATTCTAAACCATCAGTTTATTTGTCACTATGAGGGATGATCAACAACTTTGAAACTATACCTAATTTACAGGAAGGCTCTGTTCTCTGTTTCACGGAAGGGATGAGCATGGAAAGCACTTTCTTAACTCTGATATACTGTAAACCCGTAACTGCCAGAAGAATATGCATTCATCCCAATACATTTGGTCGAGGGAGCTTCATACGAAAGACATTCACTTATTGCTCTGGATGGGATACGTGAACACTTTCTAGGCCAAAACTAGCATCATCTCAGTAAGACAGCAGAACAATTCAATAGTAAAAAGGAAATATTTAATACCAAATAATTGCGAGTACCCTAATAACAGTTATTATCAGGAGGCAGTTACCAATTCATAGCCCTCAATAACAGGCTGACCTTTGCGAACCGGTGGCCGGTATTAAAGTCGCAGGAAAAAAAGTCACTGGAAGAAAAACTCACAATTTTGGCTAAGAAAAAAAGTCACGTTTAAATTACTTTTTTGTTTATGGTTTTACGGTAAGCCACAACAGGCTAGTACTAAACACGCCTTGGTTGTCCCTATCTAGGAAATATTAATGTGACTTTTTTCTGTGACTTTTATTTTTTACCTGGAATCGTGAAACCGTATCTTCAGTTATCCTAACCCGATGTCATCCTGGGTGAAAATACTTGTAGAGGGAAGCAGCGACAGAGGAACGAGACAGGAAACTATAACTTGACAAAAACCCTCAACCTTAGATCTGAAATGGAATAACTTCTACAAGGGATCAAAATTGTCCTTAATGAATCAAGATTTAGTTCTATAAAGATAGAAGGCAATTGAAGTACCAGTAAACTGGCTAATCTATGTACTACATATTCTACCTGGATATGAATTTCAATAGCTTAATAGACATTATAATGTGATTCCTATAGATTTCTTTACAAATTCGTCAAAAGTTGGTCTTCAATAGTAGCTTCAAAACCAGCGCCTATTTTATATACACGTTGAAAAATAATCTGAAAAAGAGCATTTGTGTCAGTAAAACAATATAAATGAGCGAAATTCCCATCTTAAATTCAAAGTGATCAAGCTCCATTTGAAGTTCCATGAATGAAATATCAACCAGTAATTTGGAGGCCAGTGATGAAATAAGATTAGTTCAGGTTAAATACTTCAGGCACCTGACGTTCACATTGGCCAAATTAACATTACTATGACCCTCAAGCAGACCAGACGGATCCAACTTTCCTAAATCTTTGCTAATTCGACGGCCGTCATTTCTTAGATAAAAGTTACTGACAAGAGAGAGAAGAGAGAGAGAGAGAGAGAGAGAGAGAGAGAGAGAGAGAGAGTTGTATATACACACACAGAAGTATAAAGGTAGCAGTAGCTGGTTCAACATCAGCAATAACAGAGACATCACAAAAAAGGCATTTTGACCTCATTATGGCCGACGGAGGATCGCAATACTAGATTGGATTTTACATAAATGGCAATAATAAAAATGGAGAGTCACTTTATATATATAAATAATAATATTCAGTGACATAAATATGATAAGACCTCCACTAATCAGGTAAAAAAGTACTTAAAATAAACAAGAAACATTAGACTTAAATAAAACATTTATAAAATGAGTTAAGTAAGCATACAATACAACACGATATAAACAAAGAAGCAGTTAAACATTAAAGAAGTTGGGCAGAGGCAGTCTGGGTATTTAGTGAGGTAACGAGTTATTATTGAAAGTGATTTGAAGGTAATTAAACCTTCTTTATGGAGACGATGATCTTAAAGTCTTTAGGATCAGAGAGAGAGAGAGAGAGAGAGAGAGAGAGAGAGAGAGAGAGAGAGAGAGCCGTGATACTAGCCTATTTCTGAACTCTCAAAGCCACTGGTTCCAAATAAAGAACGTCCATTGACAAATATATCCGCTTCAAAGTTTTTATGCGGATACCGACTCATTCTGAGAGTTCCTCTTTTGCATCTTTCTCCTCCTCCTCCTCCTCCTCCTCCTGAGGGGTTTTCTTTCTCCACATGACAGTCTCTCCCTGTTCGGACATGAACGTTGAGGAAAAAGGGTGGAAAAATGGCTTTTTGTGGAAGCGTTTGTTTTTGTGTATTCTGGAGGCGTCTTCTTCTTTCCCCGAAGTGTCGAGTGGATTCATGAATAAGCAGGACTTTGTTTCTTTCTTTTTTTTATCTAGAGCCTGTTGGTGACTGTTTCTGGTTTTGCGGGATATGAAGCTCTGTTTACATTTAAAAGTGGAATTGCGATGCTGTCTAGAATTAAAAACAGGGACATTAGAATGATAAAGAAAAGTATCTGCGTAAAGCTTCAGAGACACTTCCTGAATAAAAGTGTGTTGTATATATAAGCACATCAATGACAATTCCTGAAGATTCAAGGGCTTTGTATTCCAGCTCGCTTATAGAACTGAATATAGTATTGAGGTCAAAGGCCTAAATACTATATTCTATGAGGTCATTCAGCCCTGAAACGGAAATTGACAGTGAAAGGTTTGAAAGGTGTAACAGGTTTGAAAGGTCTAACAGGAGGAAAACCTCAAAGCAGTTGCACTATAAATAAATTGTTAGGAGAGGGTGGAAAGTAAGATGAAAGAGAGAGAAAATGAAAGGAGGTACAGTGAAAATGATGAAAGGGGTTGCACTAGGGGTAGCAGGCACGATGCAAAGAACCTTAAGTAATGCCTACAGTGCACCACATGTGGGTGCACTGACGGCACTAGCCCCCTACGGAACAGCTCGCTTATTGATAATCAAAAATAATACAATATCTTCAGGAAAGTTTCGAATGTGGCAGGAGATGAGAGACATTTTGTAGCGGTGCCGTGGAATGTTGCCAAGAGAAAGACTATGGGATATCGATGCCAAATACTGCCAAAACTGAAACATTTCCAAATGCTTTATTATAAATTTCTAACAATTTTTAGTATTTTAAATCCTTCTGTAGTTCGGTTTGTGTTGACCTGAAGAGCTTTCCCCGATAACCCTCGAGTTTGCCCTCAGAAGACATCAGGAATTCTCATCTCAGTTTTCCTCAAGAGCTGAACTTTGCTACTTGCTTTTTACTCCCTTCGTCATACTCTTTAAGTGATCATTTTGAATCTTGAATAATAATCATTTTCAGCTTTTCTTTGATATCTGCTCTTATCTTTGACCTGCAAATGAAAGGAAAAAAAGGACCCATATGATACCCGTTGTGATTCATTCTGTATTTTGTAGTACAATAACTACAGAAGTCTTTCAAATCAGATGCCACATAATGTCACTTTGTTCGGAATGGGATCCAGGGTACTATCGAACAGCCTTCGTTTCCTACACATTGCTTTCTTCACTTGTTGAGATCATCATTCAATACTGCTTTGATAGAAGGTATCAAAGACGTAATATCAATGAATTACAAAGAGAAACTCCCACAACAATTCTAAGACATAACTTTCAACCAGCAACTATTCCTGCAGGTCATTTGGAACATTTCATATTATCAAATCCTGTGACTAAATCTCCATCCTCACAGGGCATATATCACACTGGTCTTACTTTCTGGGCTACAGCGAACTGACACCAGAACGTTGAAAAATTTGACATTTTTTGTATCATCGATAAAAATAAATTTGGAATAGTCCTAGCGTTTTTTAATTAACAAATAAAAACGGAATAACATTTCTGTGAACAGTGATCTTGATGATTCCAACACTTGAAGCAATAATCGCATATTAAGAAAATATTGTGAAGATAAGTTATATTGCGTATTCGTCGCTATGGAGCAACCGATTGGAACATACGCCCGCATGCATGCAGAACAATGCGCCCACAGCCACTGATGAGCAGCTTTCCTCGAATCCCACATCAATATCTTCAGTTTTGTTTTCGCGTCGTTTGAGTCGCAATAAAGGAAGACAAATTGTACAAATCAAGAGACGAAAGTTGATCAAGGGACAGGAAGCGACGGTCGTCAAGAAATGACAACAACCGAACGAAAGAGGTTTTATGGGGATCCTGGATGCAAAATCTGAAGGCGAGGGATTTCGAGATATTTTTTACTGACGTAACAAAGACGGATGGGCTTTGTTGGATTTAATAACTGTTTAATAATAGTATAACCGTTGTGAATCCATGTGTGTTATATGTGTGTGCGCTTTGTATATCCCACGAACGCCCGCGCATGTCAATAAGGCCCATATAGTAAGTGATTCTCACGAAGCCCTTGTTATGTAAACCCTAAAAAAATGTCACCCTTTTATACCCACTCGTTTTTTGAGTGTTCAACTGAATGTCTAACATCTAAGTTTTAACAAAATTCTGTGAATCCCTAGTTATTATCATTTGACGTTACAGCTGAGAATGTTTTTCTGTATGCAAACACACCCCTTCAATATCCTTAAAGGGAAGCGCTCTGTGATGAGGTTTAATCCAACTGTCTTTTCTTTTTCTTTGATAAATTTTGTAATTATATTCTTGTTTTCTTAAGACGTTTTGCGTTAACATAACTCTACTGAGCTGACGAAATTGCCTTTTCCTTACGTCAATAAGACCAGTTTTTTTTCTTTTTTTTACCGGAAATTTAACAGCTTTTTTTCGCATATTAGAAGGTCGACCCAAGGCCGTGCTTAATCATGAAGGATGTGACAGACCTATTTACTTCATGTAAGAAGAAAAGGTTCTAATCAAAGAAAAGGAAAAAAAGAACAGGGAAAGAATTCCAAAGCAAGAAATCAAGTGAATGAAACAAATATGGACAAACAAGATTCATTCACAACACATTTTGTAATAAGCTTCCAGTTCCTTCACTCTTATAATCTTAACCCTTAAAGAGCTTCAGCGGCTGAGGAGGTTGAGGGGAAATTACCTCCACCTAAACCTGGTGTCCTTCCTGGTCGAGAGAAAATGACAAACGTGGATAAGCCAACACATTTAATAGGAAATGAGGTCATTCTTGGGTCATAAAAACCTAGAATTCAGGAAATTACTTGATGTAAGGGGTTGTTTATTTATTATTTGTTTTGTTGACTCAAACGTCATTTTGAGATCATTGTATATACACGTTTGTATACCTGTCCCATACACAGATGGATATCTCGCGCTTTAAAAAATGGTTTGAGACACTTTCGTAACTGGCAAGTGCAAATATTGATCACATTTCTATATCAGTATTTAAGTAATACAAGAAGATAATTTTTTATGGTTTTTGGAAGTCTGGATGAAAGGATGTTATGAAAATAAGTGATTTGAAAAATGCAGAAGGGTGCGTCCACTACTACAGAACACACGACATAAACACTCGTCGGTAACTTATCGCATACATATCATGAACAGGTTCTAAACAAGTCAAACCTTTGACAAATGCCGGATAATCGTGTGAAGCACTGGTTACAACTACCTAAAGTCGTTGACTTGTGTTCAGCGATGTCAGTTTATAACATGTTTGACTGCAGAGTGGACGCATCCTTTCAGTAACATGTTACAGGAAAGGTTACCCGAAGTGAAGGCGAGATCTGATCTGGAACTGTCTCAGCAACGTTATGGAACAAACTCAATCCGTGTAGTACAATGGTTTGTGAGGTTCTGCAGTGGAACAGTTGTACTTCAAATCTCTAAAGAAGAGGTTGCGTCAGTAAGGACGAGTAGCACGAACAAGTCTATTGGCGAAGAGGAAACAGAAAGGAGGTTAATAAGAGATAATGACTATGAGAGAGACAAGAAAGATGCAAATCTGAAAATTACAATTGAGAACCCGCTGTCGTTTGTGGAGGGCAAAATTTACCTAAAAAAAAATTATTAAAAAAAACTCATTTTCATCCAGCAACGGCACCAAATGAGACTTTCGTTGACATTACGGTATCGTGTAACTCGTAATGCCGCCTCGGGTCTGAGGTACCTCTTCTGAATTTTCAAGTGGGTACTCTCCATGACAGTTGGTGATGTATGCCAGGGAGATGTTGAGGCCTTGTCATAATATATGTATAGGTGACTAGAAAACATTCATTGAACATTTTATTATATAATCATACAGTGTTTGCTAATGTAGGCTCCTCAAATGTACTAGTTTTAGCGACTCATTTTTCACCATGAAAAGTTTGAAGCTTTAGGAGGAATCATATATCAACTAGCAATGTACAAAATAACTCTGTGTGTGTATGTGTGTGTGTATGTGTAATTATGAATCCTACGTGTAGGGAAATGAATTATCCAAAATAGGACGTAAAACTGGGGTGAACATTTATTATTCACGAACTCATTACAAAACTGAATTAGGTGAATGGAATATATTACTGCAGCTATTACCCCAGAGGTCCTCATTCACCTGAGACAGAAAAATTATCAAGCATAATTAGGAACGGACAACATTATTGCTACGCGTTCCTCCATGAACTGAATAAATAATGTAATTTTGGTAATATTATGACTTGGCCATTTTCAGGTCTAAAATCCCATGATAGAAAGGGCTCTCGTGACTCGATGGTTGATCTGTTAGTTAAACAACCGAGAGCACCAAGAGTTCGTTGTGGCGCCTCTTACTACGAAAACTGAAATGTGCCAAACACAAAATAAAGGCACGATGGAGAAAATGCCTAACTTGACTGAATGTTATGGTTAAATCCTATTCAATTCGTTGATGGCCATTTGTGTCTGATGGTCATATATACAATAGTCATCAAAGTACTGTGCCTGTTCAGGCTTTCCAAGTGGCCTTCCTTTTACACTTGACGTAATGCATAGTGCTCAAGTGATGTGATATTGTGTTGGGCAAAGTTATGCAACAAGTTCCATGATATCGCTCGCCTAAAGATTATTGTGCCCTTAGTTATAAGACGGCGTAAGTGTTTCACAACATATCGTTCAAGTTACTGAAATCTTGCCCCGTAACACTAAATTACTACATAAAGGTTTCTCCACTTTAGAGAAAAAACACTTCACAAATACACGGGGCAACTTATCGTATCCACATCACAAATAGTTTGAAAACAAGTCCACAAATCCGTAACTGAGGAACGAAGCTTTCGCAAATACAGGACAATCGTCCAAAGCGCTGGTCAGGACTACCCATGAGTCGTTGACTTCTCTTATTCAACCTGTTTGTGCTGTTTGCGCGATGAGTGCCTGACGAGTAATTATGAAATTGTGCTACTGTTGTGTGGAGGTACCCTAATTACTCCAGGATTCTAGTTACAGAATTAATAAGAACAGCATAATTTATTAGTTTTTACGAACGCTTGGTAATTTGTCAAATGTTAAAAACTAGATGGTGTCCATATTACGACGAATTCCTAAGTTATCAGTACAAGACACGTTCTCTGTTTGAGGAGGAACAATATTAACGATATTGATATCTATTCCCTCTACAGGGAGTCCGGTATCGTTCAGAAGCATTATCTGGTTAATTGAAAGTTATGAGAAGGGTTCGTACCCCTTTAACCTTTAATACCGCTAAGTTACGTTTACCTCACCGATTTTTGCTGCAATAGTCTCCCATGTGAACAGCTACTTTCTCTGTCTAAAGTGAAGAAATATAGTGTTATTTGTTTAAAATACAGGAATATTATAAATATTGTGATAACATTTTCAATAAATGGAAAAATATATATGAAATATGTAGTTTTGTTTTTTCTACGTCTACATTATTGGGATTATTTTTTATCTTTATCAATCTGGTGGTTCATTTGATTATGAAATTTTTGTTTTATTATTAGCTAAAATTCAACTTGTATTGACAGTCACTGACTATGACAATTACATATTTCACAGACTCAGACACAAAAACACACATAAACACACACACACACACGAGCGCATCGGACCTTATACAACCAGTGGCCTAAACTTCCAGATCAAACCATTTCCATGAATCCTCCACCGCTGAGTCAGCCTGCTCAACTCCAGTGAAACTTGTCTCTCGTAACCAATGATGATCCCACGAATCATAAAACTGGAATACGTAGTCAGAACAGCAACAGTCTGCTGTTTAGATGATGACGCATGCGACTGAAAATGGCATAACCTCTATTAGGACTCCTGAGAATCGTATCTACGACTAATTCAGGTAACAGGTAGGTACAGACGAATGTTAAAAAGTTAGGTAGGTATAGTAGGTAAGTGTTTAGATAGCTAGGCGCACTCATCACCAGTCACACTATCATAAAACAGTGCTCAGTCCCATACAAGAAAATGAGTAAAATTCTCAGTTGCAATACAGATCTATAACATTTCGTCAGGACACACGACAGTGTTTTTGCTATAGTGTCGCTGGTTTTCGAATGATGACAGTCTTTATTTCGTGGACAAATCACTGCCTGGGCAAAACCCAGTCAACTTAGCCAATGGATTCCGGGAAAAAAAATCGACACAAACATCGTTGAATACACGACACACGTAAAAGGAACATCATTTTTCCGCAGAGACGCCCTCCTACTCGTACCATAACCTAACCTCAAACTGATGCGCGCATCACAACCTATTAGGGACGGGGGGAGGGGGGGGGGGGGGGGGGGGGGGACCCCGACCGACCTAACCAAAAAAAATGACCCTGAGCCGTGAGTCATACTAATAGACAAGAATACATTCTTGTGATTTTTATTCACAATTTGCTAAATATCTCGCTTAGTAATAATCTGGAAAGACAGTAACATGAGAAAATATCTCCTAAGATATTTTTAAACGCATCTTTCTTCAATATGCATTTTAGCCTTGGCATTCAAATTGATTTATAGATAGAACAAAGTGGTCCAGAACTAAAAACGTCATTTGAAAAATGTTTCCAGTTTTGTAAGAAACTTTCCACTGTACTTAATGCGGTTTCATCCTGTTTTATCCAAAAGAGACAGCGGTTAGATGTGATAGTATTCGAGAAAATGAGTTCTCTCTCTCTCTCTCTCTCTCTCTCTCTCTCTCTCTCTCTCTCTCTCTCTCTCTCTCTCTCTCTCTCTCTATTCTATTCTATGACACTTTACAAATTTCACGTCTATGAAGTCAAACTATATCACGATTCGCACAAAATAAAATGACTCTCGACGACAGAAATTTGTGGAATTCCTCAGCAGGAAAAGGTGGAAGGAAGATGGCGCTACTGGGACCATCGATGGAAACTCTTGAGATATATTTGGTATCTATTGCTCACAAATATTAATGACAAAGGGGACAAAGGACCGATGGGAGAAAAAGTAATAAAAGAAAGTGATATTGGTTTGTACTTTGTCATCAGTTGTCATAAAAACGTCCCAATAAGAGAAATAAGTTTGGGGTGAAACGGTCATTGTAGAGTTGTTGTACTGTCTCCATAAAATGTACATTAGAAGCAGTTATTAGTTTATATCTGAACACATATAATGACCCTTAAAAATATACATATTTATGCATAAATATGTATATTTAGAATTAACAAAGTGATTTGAACAGGCCATCACTTGACCTCTTTATAAAAATGGCAAAGTTATTCAGGAATACTTCCCTGTATAATTCCCTGTGTGGAATATTCACCCAGCAATGTGCTATATCCTTATTTATAATTCGAATCTATTTACCAGATCTGTGAAGTTCTATATTGGGTATTGTTCAGTATTCAATTCTATGTGAGGCTCTACGACGGTTATTGTTAAGTATTCATTTCTATGTGAGGTTCATGTCGCTATTGTTAACGGTATTCATTTTTATGTGAGGTTCTACGGTAGCTATTGTTAAGTATTCATTTCTATATTTCAATAACACCATCAATTATTCATATTTTATTATTTTTTTCAAATTCACTTCCAGTTTTCAGCCTGACCTTCATAATCAAAACATTATCTTTCACTCTCCCTGGTTTACTAATCAATTTCGTTTCTCAGATTCATTCATTCGGCTTTGTTACCTTTCCACAGCACAACGGAACAATTATTTATTCTATTCATTTCTTCAGAATTATTCCCTCAATGTGATATACCTTACACGCCCAAGTTAGCCTCTCAAATACACAGCATGCATAACCCTCCTTTAGCATCTTACCTGTAATCCACTCGACTAACAGCGTTTTCCTGTGATCTAAGTTTGTACCTCGACTTCTTGCACACTTACAAGTGAATTTCACAATGTTCTCCAACAGACTAATTCTCTCCCTCTTGTACCATTAAGACTGGCTTCTCTTCCATCGTCTTAATTCATCAACTATTCTAAATACTCACTCCATCGACACATCTCTGTTCTTTAAAGATAGTACATCTTTAATTGCATGTTCTATTCCAGTTCCATCATTGCTCAAATGTTTAGGTACCAGGCGTGACCTCCATTTAAGAACAAATACAATAATTCTATTACATAATTAGTCAGATTTTCTATCCTTTCTTAGTATACTTAAGTCACCCCTTGTTTTGTCGAAAGACATGACGTCATCCTCGGGCATTCTGTCAAACGGACATTCAGCTTAGAGACTTTTCATTGCCGATTTCCTCTTTTCATCAGACATAGGTTAATTAAGTAGTTGGAAATAAAAAGAAAATATGACTTAATATATCTATTCAAGTGACATTATCAGTTTGTTACGTTAAAACAAGTCGTAAAAATGGAAGAATAACAAAGCTGAAAGATTACTGACTCTGGCTGAATCTGACTTTATACTTTGAGAAGGAGGGAAGATGTTGTAGTGTCTTTTTCCTTTGCATTTTGCTGATCAGTTCACATAAGATGCTGTGTTCGTTTTCCCCAACAAGATTCAAATGGAGTTGGGTTGAGAATCTACTGCTGAAATGTTATTTATGAATTCCATTCCAAATCCGGTTTGAATTTTCTGCCAATCGTTCTGAAGCTTCCATCCGTTGCCTAAGTAATGTTTTCATTCACAAAGATGATAGAAAATAAATACAACACTTTCTAAACAAAGAAGTAAAACCCAGAATTCTTGTATAATATATTTCGATGAACTGAATTAGTCAAATTTTCATTTTTTTTGTCTAATGATAATTGCTGGCGATCAGCTCTATATTCTCGGCAGAGATATCTTTCATTATATTTATCCATTAGTAAACCTAATAAATTAATGTAATTAGTGGTGAAGAAAGAATGTATTTATATGCCTTGAGTGGCCACGTTCTTTGAAGTAGTACAAGAATAGAATGTGACTTCGGAAAATGAAAAATTATTAGAGCCAATAAATCATAATGTGGTGTCGGATTAGAGTAATATTAAACGAATTATGTCAGGAATTTTGGCACAAAGGAATGTTTAACTATAAAATAAAAGTGACATTTGCTTTCGGAAAGCTTAATTTTGAAAACCAAAACTAAAATCTGAAAAATATCCTTGTTGATCGAAGGTCAGATAACTGAAATGTTCCATCAGTGAAAATGTCCTTTTGACATTATGTCCGTCTGACGAGGTGACATTGTTCCGAAAAAAAATCTTTTCAGTGAAATGTTCTATTAATATAATCACAATTCTGCCCATGAGAAAACACCTTGTCACGAGGAATGCACTTTTTTGAAGAAGTAAGACTTGGGGTACGCCACTCTACACTATAGCATGTCATGAAGACACGTTGGTGACTTATCTTACACACATTACAAACAGACTGGAAACCAGTTAAGGACTCATCTGCAATCCTAACCCGTGCTTTATGAGATTATCCAGTAATAGCAAAAAGATTCGTTCTCCACTTACGGTCGTTGACTTGTTTTCAACCTGTCTTTGATATGTATGCGATTAGTGGCCAACATAAGTATACAACATGTTTTGTTTGTTTGGATGGTTACGTTGCATGGAACCAGTGGTTATTCAGCAACGGGACCAACGGTTTTATGTGACTTCCGAACCACGTCGAGAGTGAACTACTATCACCAGAAATACACATCTCTCACCCCTCAATAGAATGCCCGAGAATTGAACTCGCGGCCACCTAGGTGGCAGGCCAAGACCAAACCGACCACGCCACTGAGGCGTGTACAACACGTTTTACTGCAGTGTGGATGCACATCGAGATAACATTCCTTCCTCAAAGGGACACCGTTCTAACACTTTTTCTTAAGTCAACCTCCTACTTTCTTCTTGCCGGTCTTTTCCGCATCTTCATCACAGACTAGGAAAGGGAAATTAGGTCACCATGCCCTTGACACCCTTGTACTGATAGAAATTTCCTTGTCTTAAAGTTATCTTTACAACAATGATAGTTAAGGATCTTGATAATTGGATTACATAGCATACTATATGAAACAGCATGTGTATCTATATGATTTTACCTTTTTGTTCCAGCGATGGTCTAAAAGCAGCCAAACCCCACTACAACTTAAAGACTCGTCGTCTGTCTGTTTCGTCAGGCAGAGTATTTTGTACCAAGACCTCTGGGAAAGTTGTGTAGAATGATGGTGGTAACTTAATCCGAGAGCAAAGACGATATGACCGCCACTGGGTTCGAGATTTGCCACCTCAACCATCCTTTTTTGATGCTATGAGTCTACTAGCTACGTTTGTTTTTATAACTGAGGAATTGACTAGAAACAGAATTAACCTGTCATCAAGAAAAAAATATGCCAAAGCTTTCAAATACTTTAAAGAATATTTCCTGCAATCGTGTCATGTAGCGATAAAATTTAACAAAATAAGCGTAACCCTTCAACCGGCAGTAATTTTCCGGATATGCAGATTGTAAATCTTAGTGATGAAAGTACCTGACCACTGGATGCATGTGGCTCAAGAGAACAGCAATGCACAACACTTTGCCTGTCCAAGTTTTTTCTTAAGATCTTTGTTTTTTTTTTTGTGCCTCGATTCTGAAATAATTTTTTTATTGCATTCAGTCTTTTTTTTATTAATGCACTATCTGGCTTTAAAAAAATTAAAATGGGCAAGCCATAAATACATATGGCTATCGTACATGCTGCAGTTAACATAAATCGATAATCAAAATACTGAAATGAAGTGGGAGCCGCCTCTTTTACTCAAGTTGCAACACCAATAAGCAAACTGTGTATATATCTGAACGGAATTTA
Organism: Macrobrachium nipponense; assembly: GCF_015104395.2. Lineage (NCBI taxonomy): Eukaryota > Metazoa > Arthropoda > Malacostraca > Decapoda > Palaemonidae > Macrobrachium > Macrobrachium nipponense. Next base: position 52,372,661 of record NC_087214.1, read on the forward strand.
CATTCGTGGCAAGTCGGGGTGAAGTACCTCCAAAAATCCCGAAATGGCCATTTATGGTAAGAAGCAGCTGAGAGAAATCTCCGAAAGAGAAGCAATGAGCAACGTTAGACGTTTTTCAGCGGTTGGAAAGTTTGGACTTTTCTTTAAAGGATTTGTGCTACAAAAATCCTCAGCGTCAGAAGGATTAAAAGATATTGGCGCAAATGGAGTGGAGCTATATGCTACCAACTGAGGCCTCTCTCTCTCTCTCTCTCTCTCTCTCTCTCTCTCTCTCCGCATACAGGAGAAATTTTAACCACTTTGGACACAGGAAACATAAACCAACCAAATTAAGATAAAAACAATATATATATCTCTCTCTCACTCTTTCTCCAGAACTCTATAATGCAGAAACCCCAATGAAAGCACAGTCTTTAATTCAGTGGCTCCCAAACTTTTTCTGGTCGTTATCCACTTTTTCATACAGGATAATTGTGCCCGCCCCCCCCCCCCCCCCCCCCCCCCCCCACCCCCCCCCCCCCCCCCCCGCTAAGCATAACCCATGTATGTATAAAAAAACCAACCAATAGTTTTATACATAAATATCCTCAGATTATGGCCCCCAGTTTGGGAACAACTGCTTTAATCTTATTATGACGAGAAATACGCAGAGTAAAGTCCTCTGTGGAGAAATGATATCAACTTCATAAACTTGTTTACCTAAAAAATTTTAAAAGTGCTGAAGGAGAGCAGTAAACAACATTGAATAAAAGCCTTCTAATAAAAAAAACTAAATGCCTTCTAACTTATTTTTTGTGATGATTTTTCTTTTTTCGTTATTTTTATCAAATGTGAAACAAGTAGTTATCTTTTTCAAATTAATAAGCCAGTGACTCTAGGAGCAATCAGAGAGTTTAGTGAAGGCTTTCTCAGTATGTTCCGTAAAAGAGAAATAATAATGATTATAACAGTAATGTTAATGGTGCAATAATGTAGGCAATGACCACTGTTAATAGTATTATTATCTGCAGCTGTAGTATTGGAAGAGGGAGTAGTGGGAATAGTCAAAGATGCAACCATCGATATCACCGAAACATTTGAAAACTCATTTGGCTAACGATCGTTTCCCGCTACTACTAATTCACAGACAGTTAATGTAAACATATATATGGGACCTTCGGTGTGGCCTTATACGATAGTATATTCCTGATTTAATGTTCTATCTATTTCAAAGATACAAAATACGGTAATGAATCCTTAAAAAGAAAAAAAAAGGAATACCTACTTTTTTCGACAAACTCAATATTTTATTCTACCCAAGAGACTGTCCTCCTCACACTCTCTCTCTCCCTTATCTTTGCTTTTAATTTCAGATTCATTCTTGTCTCCATTCCCGTCTATCCTAACTTTTCCTTTCGGCAAAATTCCTCCCATTACGGGTTCCTATTCCTGTGACGTTCCCAGAAGCGTCTCAACGTCTGCTGATGAGTGTTTTTATTTTGCTGCAAAATACTTGACAAAGAATGACGCTGCAAAATGTTATCCTGTTTGATACTCCGGGAATCAGCCTCGTCTCAAGTTTCTTTGTTAAGCCACAAAAGGCGATGGATGATTTTGTTTGATGAAGAGTAAAGACAAATGAAAAGATAACAAATATGAGAAAAAGTTTTAAAAACAGGAGTAAACGGTAGACCGTTTCCCTAAAACCAGGATGACTTCAGGGATTATGCAAAACGGGAAAGAAGAAGAGAATTCTTATCAGTTCTGACTATTGATCAGAAAAACAAAAGAGGGCTGTGCCTTCCAGCGATCAATTACTGTTGTGGAACTGAACTGAGATATCAGCATTCCATCAAGTGAACATCTAATATTCAATGTAAAAATCCCAAAGGATGACGATGTTCGCTGAAGGTGAGGGATTGACGAAGGACTTTGGTCTGAGGTTAAAGAGAGATCGTATGATTGAATTACTATATTCATTTGAGTTTTCAATGATTGCTTGCTATTAAATTATGCGGGACTTTCATTTGCTGGAACAACTGATGAAATAGTCACCGCAAAACAAGGAGAGAAATATATCGTAAAAGAATTGCATATTGATTTTTTTAAAACCAAATCTGCTAAACACCTAGAAATTTGAGGGACGTGTGTTTTGCTGTTATTATTAATCATATCACCCACTTTGACAAAACTCTGTGAAGGAGTCGGTTACAACTCCCACAATTAAACACTGAGTTGAAGACACACTGATTCGTTACAATAAAATTATGGCCATTATCCTTCAAAAACAAACTTCACTGCACTCTTCGAGACCAGACTCCGACCTAGATTCAACACTTCAGACCTAAAATATCAGTCGCTCGCAAGTCCCAGGTACTGAATGGACCTCCGTTGGTTTCATATCAAGAGACAGCCTCCTGTCTGTCGTGTCTGTCACCTTGCTAACTTTAGTTGATATGCCAATCAGACGACTACTGTCAATGCTACAGATAACACAGGCCAACAAAGAGAGAGAGAAAAAAAGGGCAAGGGTAGAGTAGGAGAACGTTTGTTTGTTTCCCTTTCCGTTCCCGCATCGGTATTCCAGTGATGCATGAAGCTAATATGCTTCCCTGGCAATGCTTCTCTTTATGACTCGGGAAGAAAAAAGTAAAGATTTTAAAGCTGCAGGAGTCTTGGAAAACATTCGGAATTCGTGAAGATAGAGATCAGGGTATTACTTACTATGTCATATTACTGGTTTACAATACAATGACTCACGTGTTAGGAATTTCACTTTGCCAGAGATTTCAGACACCAAATTCGAAACTGCGGTAGGTAGAATATAAAAGGAGGAACTGAATCCTTTGGGAATTGTAGTCCCTGGGATAATAGTGGACGCACCGAATCCTTCCTTCAACCATAAGGAAACAGGGGAGGGGAACCGCATCTGTTTTTCCGTTTTATGAATAAAAAACCAAAAAACAAAAAGTAAGGAAAACTGTCACTTGGAACATTCAGCTCAGCACCGAGAGACAGAACTGTGTACCTGTGGAGAATTTAAATTTGGTGGGTCCAAGAGACAAAAATCTGAATTCATGAATGCTGGGTTCGTGTTAACCGGAGACCAGGAAGAAAAAAATGAGAGAGAGAGAGAGAGAGAGACCTTACCTTACAGAACTTACAGTTCGTTCGGGTTGCCCCAGGTCCCTCAGTGTGAGGCACCTGTAATGTCTACCAGAGAGTTGCTAGTACATCTTCCAGTATATTTTGCATCTTCCAATCTTGGATGGAGCTTATTCTTAAACACATCTACGCTCACTCCTGATATATTCCTCAGATGAGCTGGCAACGCATTGAATAGACGCTGCATTATCGATGCTGGTACGTAGTGGATAAAATGTCCTGTGTGCTTTCCTTATTTTTCCTGGTATAGTTTTGGGCACTATTAATCTACCTCTGCTTGCTCTTTCTGATATTTTTAGTTCCATGATGTTTTCTGCTATTCCTTCTATCTGTTTCCATGCCTGAATTATCATGTAGCGTTCTCTTCTCCTTTCTAGACTATATAAATTTAAGGATTGTAGTCTTTCCCAGTAGTCAAGGTCCTTAACTTCTTCTATTCTAGCTGTAAAGGACCTTTGTACACCTTCTCTATTTGTGCAATATCCTTTTGATAGTGTGGGTACCGTATCATATTGCAATATTCAAGTGGACTACGAACATACGTTTTATAAAGCATAATCATGTGTTCAGCTTTTCTTGTTTTGAAGTGCCGTAACAACATTCCCATTTTTTGCTTTACATTTTGCCAACAGAATGGCTATTTGATCATTGCATAACATGTTCCTATTCATCATCACACCAAGGTCTTTAACTGCTTCCTTATTTGTGATTGTCTCATTATTAGGACCCCTATATGCATATAGCTTTCCTTCTCTGTCTCCATAATTTATTGATTCAAATTTATCAGAGTTAAATACCATTCCTATTTCCTCTGCCCAATCATATACTTTGTTAAGGTCTCTTTGTAGAGCGTTCCTATCTTCATCACATGTAATTTCTCTACTTATTATTGTTGTCATAAGCGAAACTACTCACTACGAATCCTTAACATTACTGGTCTATGTCTTCAATCATAATAAAAAACAAACAGTATTGCAGCTAACACCGTACCTTGTGGCACACCGGATATTACCTTGGCTTAGTAGAGGAAAAGACCCCATATAGACTCCACTAAGCCCCGCCCCCGCCCCCCCCCCCCGGCCCCCCCAAGGGGCGTGGCTACCCCCCTCCCCCTCCTGATAAGCTCATGTACGTACGGGAGGCCTAAAAAGGGGCGGGGCAACCCCAAAAACACCCAAAAGGGGCTGGCCACCCCAAACCCCATATACACTCACTCCACTAGTCTGGGGGGGTGTGGCCACCCTGACCCCATATAGACTCCACTATTCTGGGGGGCGTGGCCACACCCCTGACCCCAAATTGACTCCATTTGTAATATAAACTCATGTACGTACATGAGCTCTTTTAATTGACTCCATATGTATGATAAGTTTCATGTACGTACATGAGCTCATAATTTACTCCATTTGTCTTACAGCTCATGTACGTACATGAGCTCATATTTAGGGGGGCGTGGCCTCCCCTAACCCCAAATTCGACTCCACTTTTCTACCCCTGTGACGTCTCATAACTATAAGGAATAAAACCATCCTTTCGACCCCCAACCCCAAATTGACTCCACTATTCTACTCCTGTGACGTCACGTAACTCTCTGGAATAAAACCATTCTTTCAACCCCTCCCGACCCCAAATTGACCTCCACCTTTCCTACCCCCTGTGACGTCACGTAACTCTCTGGGAATAAAACCATTCTTTCAACCCCTGAACCCCAAATTGACTCCACCTTTTCCTACCCCCCGTGACAATTACGTAACTCTCCTTGCGGAATAAAAAACCAACATTTCAACCCCTCACCCCAAATTGACTCCACTATTCACTCCTGTGACGTCACGTAACTCTCTGGGAATAAAACCATTCTTTCAACCCCTGACCCCAAATTGACTCCACCTTTCCTACCCCCTGTGACGTCACATAACTCTACGGGAATGAAAACCAACATTTCAACCCCTCACCCCAAATTGACTCCACCTTTCCTACCCCCTGTGACGTCACGTAACTCTCTGGGAATAAAACCATTCTTTCAACCCCTGACCCCAAATTGACTCCACCTTTCCTACCCCCTGTGACGTCACGTAACTCTCCGGGAATAAAAAACCAACATTTCAACCCCTCACCCCAAATTGACTCCACTATTCTACTCCTGTGACGTCACCTAACTCTCTGAGAATAAAACCATTCTTTCAACCCCTGACCCCAAATTGACTCCACCTTTCCTACCCCCTGTGACGTCACGTAACTCTCCGGGAATAAAAACCAACATTTCAACCCCCCACCCCAAATTGACCCCACTATTCTACCCCTGTGATGTCACGTAACTCTCTGGGAATAAAACCATTCTTTCAACCCCTGACCCCAAATTGACTCCACCTTTCCTACCCCCTGTGACGTCACGTAACTCTCCGGGAATAAAAACCAACATTTCAACCCCCCACCCCAAATTGACTCCACTTTTCTACCCCTGTAACGTCACGTAACTCTACGGGAATAAAACTTGACCCCACCCCGACCCCAAATAGACTCAGTTCACTGTTTTTTGCGACTCATGTCCCCTTTAATTGTTTTCAAAGTAACCGGGACGTTTACCTCATCCTCCTCCTATAAAATCTCTAAATTTATATATGCACATTGCGAATATACTCTCTCTCTCTCTCTCTCTCTCTCTCTCTCCCTCCCTCCCTCCCTCCCTCCCTCTCCCTCTCTCTCAGCCGTTACATTTTGTTTTATATATATAAATATATATATATATATATATATATATAGATCAATATATATATACACAGCTGCTTAGATATTCAGAGTATCATGATAAAAGGATATTTGTCGACTGACTTCATCCACATGTGATACATTTTGTTTATTTATTATACCGAGTTTGAAAGAGGTTGAAAAATCAAATTACAGACGGAATTGTTATTTTATATTTGTAACCAATTCTAAATACAGGGGAATGAATTAATATTCCATACAAATATCATACATTAGAAAAAAACTGTACACACGAAACGCGATAATATATGCATTTGCTTTTTTCATAAACAATACTTCAACGAAACATACGGCTACTATATATTTTCTAACCATGTTCCTTCACATCAAAGCCCTAGTATATACCACAAACATCTTCTCCAGCACTTTCCCGACCGTGTATCAAAGACAACGTTTCATCTAAAAAAAACCTCAAAGCTTTTAAATTTAGCTAACAAGTTTTTCATATATAAATCTTCACACACCTTTCCTCCAACAGGGATAAATTCTTTTTCATTATAGCCACGCAACATATTTTCCCAATTTTGCTCATTTCATCACTGAATGTAGCTAACACAGGTAAATATTGATTCAACCAAGTCGTATTAACTAGTACGCTTTGACCAATGCCAGCGGGAAAGATAACATATTTGACATAGTCATACGATGATTTATATAATTCTTCCTTCAATTTCTTGACCGAAGAATAAAAGTGGTTGAACCTCATCTGCTTGCTATATCTGCCCAAATGATCGGCGTGATCTTCATCTTTAGAATAAGCCCCGCTCTTTTACGCGTATTCATTATCTTCAATTGGAGCGCCGATACCGTATTGGGTTAATAAAGTAGCTATGGTGGGTAGATCAACTTCTTCGTCCGCCTTCCCAAGATGTGAGATTTGTTCACGTCTTGATGTGACAATCCCTTCAAGAGATAATGAACTACGAAAGCCCCGCTACCCAAGACCCTTTATCACAATCACTGATTACAAACCTGTTGTGACGAAGCATCAAGCCTCTCCCAGCAATGATTCAGGCTAACATGAATAAACAAGGTCTTATCATTCCCTCACGCAAACCGGTCATCCACACACGACTCATTTTATCAAATCAGTATCACGTGACTAAACAGCTCTGGTATCATTGTTCCTCAAAATGTTAATAAGCCACCCACACACTCGCCATCTTGTTTTTCGCATGTCTCGCCCTCACCTTCCCACCTCCACCCCCTCCTCCTCCTTCTCTTCCTCCTCCTCCTCCCTTTTTCCCCATATTTCGCCACGTTTCGATTTGTTTTTTAATGGCTATATTCCTTAACATCCAATCTTTAACCCCTGCCATTTCAATGAAGTAGCGATAATTCGAAATATTATCAACGTGGGTTTTTTTTATTCCCTTGAAATTCTCGAGCTATATCTAAAATATTATAACCTGTGAGCGGATGAGTTAAAATCTCCTTCTTCATTCCATTCAACCGTGTTAGAATCTTGTAAGTGCTTAACAAAAAGCCGTAACGTATGAATTTTGAGGTTCTTTAAAAAATATTGGAATAATACCTGTTTAAATCGGGATTGCTCTTTTTGCGAGTCATGTCCCCTTTAATTGTTTTCAATGTAATGGGGGCGTTTACCACCTCCCCTCCAGTCACTGCACCTACATTTTCTTTAAGAGGAGGAGGAGGAGGTCCCGTGAGCGATATAGCCGGCATAGGTGGTTTTTGGATATTAAGGGAGACGTGTCCGCTACTACTAACAGCTGCCGTATCCAACTTGCCAGTACCCTCCAGGCTATTAGTACACCATCACAAACCTCTTTTCTATTCATTAACCTCTCGTAGGTAATGGCCAGGGATAACGTAAAAACTCCTTCATTTTCAATTAAAAAGACTCCCACCCTAACAATCTCGCAGCAATAGGCAATAAAACCGATAGAATAGTCCCCCTTTACGACTTTTCAGTATATTTTTCTTCTTAGATATGAACGTTGTTTCAAGGACACAAGATGAATTTCTCGTCTACAATTTCTTAAGTGTTTATAAACTTCTTATCCTGAGTTAGATTACCACAAAGAAAATTTCTAAAAATTTCCGAGAGAGTAGACACCAAACCACCGTTTAATGATGGGAATGACTTTACTTCTTTCACTGGGTGATAAAACCAGAGATGAATAAAATAAAGTTTTTATTTTTACGTATTAAAGGTTGCTTACGGTTCATATCCGTAACAATTTGAGATTCATCAACCCAGGAATTGAATTGACTCGGATAACCTTTCCAATGAACGTAATATTGAGTTTTTATTATCTTTCCTCCTCCTTCCCAGATAGTGATATCATACGTTTCTGGTAGATTTGTGCGAATTAATTCTTCACGATAAAACACGCCCTTTATTTCACAACCCGCTAAATCTTCCAAGAAGTATACGACCGGATTTTGCCTTGTATCCACTTTTCGGATTTTAAAAATTTCCAGAGTATTTTGAATTGTATATCCCTCCTAAAAATTGCGTTGCGACGCTCATCGGCAATACGTACAACGTCTCCAACATTCAAGAGCGAAATGGCGGGAGGATTAACGAGAACAGCCTTTTTATACATACTCGAGAATTGACGTTCAATGTCATCTCTATCCGTTAATGCGTGAACCTCTTGCGGGGTGCGACCCAAACTTCTATGGGGGGTATGATTATTAACTCTGAACAATGTCGCGCAAGACTTAATATATTTTAAGGTATTCTTATGTGTGAGATATCTATATATCCGACCCTTAATAGTCCTTATGACTCTTTCAGCAATAGAGGATTTGATTTCTCTCGAATAAACGCTATATAATTTTATATTTTTACTATCTAGATATTTCTCTGACGTGTTTGTTATAATATTCCCTACCCTCATCGCTATTCAAACGTGAAAATTCCCGAAAATTCGGTAGATTCGATAACCTTCTTCAAAGCGCAACGCATAGTAACACCATCCTTCTTTTTCAAGGGAACAATTTGTAGATATCTGGAAAACACGTCAATAAAGACTAGCAAATATTTAAACCCATTATTATACCGAGCTAATTTGGACATATCAGCTAAATCGTGCTCGCTATTACTCTCGCTTTGGGTGACAATGATTTCTTTTTTTTCTGGTGGGGAACTTTTTTCGAGTGACTTTATGCAGTGTGGGTAACGAAATTTTGCCCACGTAAGAATTCTTTAAACATTTTCACGAGTAATTTGGCTTATTCATATTTTTTCGCTACTTCTGAATAAAGAGTCCACCCCGCTGAAACTACCGCCACCAACCCCGTGGCATTCTTCCGTACAAAGTTTTAGCAGTTTTATCCTTTTGACTTATTTTTTCCATATTTGGTTAAGCTATGTTTGATATTCGCCGTTTCACGCCCAGAATAGTTAGTTTCGAGCTGTAACAGTTCAGGTGTTGATGGAGCGCAGGTCCTCACTAAACTAAATAACGTAGCGGTTACTGATGGAGGGGCCTTTTTATATATGTCCGAACGAAAAGGATGAAAAGCTTTTTGACGGTCCCAAATAACTGCCGACCTAAAGTTTCAATTGAGGCTAAAAATCACGATTTTTCCATTAGAATTAAGTTGAGCAATTCAAGCTTATTTACTTTCACTAAAACTTGTCCCGGAATGAAACATATTCTGCGATATTTAATATAACTGGAAATAGATGAATGACGTTCCCGCTGTGAAGCATTAGTCACAACAAATTTATTATCACTAAGCCTCGAGGAAGCAATTCATCGAGTATGAATAATAGACCTTTATTAAACCTCCCGTCTCCCCCTTTTCAGACGTAAGGTCATAAAGGGATTTTAAAATTTCTTTGGATACTTTAAATTTGGGGACCTATTGATGGGATGCGTTTTCGAGGGGGTGTTCAGATACCCCGGCAAATTTAAAATAAGAGGTATTGGAAAACGCGTTTGCATAGAGTTTCAATGATTTTTTGACATTGGACGGGACTTGTCCCACTGGTTACTAAACCCCGCAATGGATTACCACGAGGCGGGAATTAGCGACAACAGTCTAAAAACAACGGCCCAGAGGGAAGGGACCTGTCGCTGGCCATGATGTTAGCGCGTTTAAGACTATAGTTATGTACTTTACGCGACTTCCTTTTTATTTTATAACAAGCCTTCCAATAATCAATTGTTAGGGTGAATGGAAGTTGACGGCAATAATAAATTTTGTTTAATTGCCATAATCAAAATCATACAGGTTTTTCCTACAATATAACAAAATTAGAACAATACAGTAAAAATTGCAAAACTATAATAAAAAATACAATCTAATAATTTCAAAAATACAAAAAAACTAAACTGTGTCTATGAATTATATAATAACAAAATATATTATATACAATATTATATACTAAAATTATATGAATATAAGATAAAAGAAATATAGTAAAATAAAATATCAAACTATGACACCCGGCTCAAGGTGGTTGATACGACCCCCGTTTAACTGGAGGAGAGGGTGAAAACCATTTCCCGTCGAGAAGTCAAAAGAGTCGAAGAGAGAGAGGGAATTAACATTTGTATATTTTGACTAGTTCTCTCTTCGACGTTTTGAACATCCTCCCCCCCATTTCACCCGTTGGAAAATGATGTGATGGGATGTAGGGTCGGAGGTAATAGGAGGAAGTAGGAATTCTCGAGGTGGGGCTAGGAGCGGGGAATATTTTAAAATTTGGAGGAGAATTGGGCCGCTACTACCGGGTGACCACTACTTACCCTCTCTAGCTTCCTCCTCCTCCGCTATACCCTCCTCCACCCTAAAGAAATCCCCATTGTCTGGATGTCCATACGCCAAAACGATTTGATCAAGGTGTCACCATAATATCTCCTTGTCCTCTAAAGGACAGAGAGATAAACCTTTCGCTGGCTCGTTATGGACACATCGTGCCTCCTACTCTTTGCAAAATTGTGCACACGAGTATAAGTAATCTCATTCTTTTCACGGAAATTACAGCTCGAATACTGGTCATGTGGAATGGTCTTTTGCTGGCACCTTTTGTAACACCTTTCAAGGTGTTACTACGACTATTGTTCCGTCAGATAACGAATAAACTTTAGGTTTCAACGCCGATGAATTCCCTCATGAGTTCAGCCCCCGTTTCAACCTTCACCTAACCCGAGTATTACCCCCTTACGTGACTCAGCATACAATTCGTTGAGTTTTTGGGGAAATTACTCAAATCCAAGGTAGGGTCTGAGCAACACCCTTCAGTTTCCCGATTGAGGTTAATTCAATCCACCAGGGAAAAGATCAAGCTGTCAGTTGTCGTTATAAAGGAGCTGAAACTCGGTGTCCATAACCTGCTTTCGAACGAACGTTGTAATAAAACCGATACATCATATTCCTTCGCCATGTCTAGATACTGAAACCAATATAAATCGGGGATTCAGCCATAACAAAGACTCTTTGCAATGGTTTTTTACAATGTACCTGTCGTTACCCAGTTTTTTCCAAAGACTGTTTGTACGTGGTGGGTTTGGGACCACATTCCGGAGGAGGGAGGAGGCTTCACCGGTGGTGACGACAGTTTCGGGTAGAATAATTCAATGTAATTTTAATAGTGACACCGAAATAAAGGAACCGTTCATTATGATTTTGAGTTTGTGTTCTTCCTCTTGTCCGGATCGGTCTCTTTAGCACCGCCTTTGCGGCATTCTTCACAGAATATTTATTCCCAAATAAAACAAATTAAAAAACTGTTGAATTTGTACACTTTCCTTATTACATCAACTTCGAGAGCCGGGGAGCCTTATCAACGTATTTGTAATAAAGGGAAGACAGAGCAAAGTGATTTGACGCATGGGTAAATTGCGTTATCATCGTCAACTTAATTAACAAAATTTTTTTCCTTGGGGTAGCTTCACCTGTTGAACTTATTTCATTAGGTTTTTACTATAGGTTTGATAGATCCTGGTGAGTCACCATTTCATGTGATGAAATGGCGAGAGGGACATTCACTCGTACTGTAGGAGGCAACATCCCGTCTAACTGTTTTGGTATCGAGCAGTATGAAATCAAAACAGTTATTCACCCTGTGAAGCAATGGCGTAATATCGCTAGCGACAAAAACCTTTCTAATTTCCGACAGGGGAAAGTTCAGTTTATTTCACCCAAGTGGGCATTTTTATTTACTCATAACTGTGGGATACAAAACTGGTGAAAATCAACGTATAACTTATAGACGATTGAGGATCACCCACCCTAAAACTGGGATTTAACTCTGGATTATTATTTATGAAAATTATCACCGTAATAAACTTTTCAAATAATCATACACGGTCCTTATTTAAGAGGCTCTCACGAGTCTTCTTCATATCCCTGCTTAAACATTGCTATTCTCGGTCTATACAAAATATGTATGCCTATCAATGTTTATGCACGCTCTGTAATAAATTTGAGACTGAATAAATCATCTTTGGATAATATTGATAAATATAGCGTAATAACTCCGGGAACATGATCCGAAGCTAAACCTAATTCATTCAATTTCAACCCCAATTAGGTAATAATATCAAGGTGTAGGTAATTCTATTGCAAATTTGAGGGAAGGTGTATTTTTTGGTATACGTGGTCTAAACAGCCGAGACTGCAAATCAAATCTATATTCACCAGCCCATGTCGGTTAAATACTATGACGGGTAGATTGTCACGTATGGTATTTTATAAGAAAAGTTTCGATAGCGAGCGTTTTAAATCTAGGTTCTTTAGAATGCAGACTGCATGATAGACAACCCATTTTCAGTAAACATTATTTCTTGCCAACCGTTCTGATCCGAGGACATCGATAGTGATGTTTAATCCAATACGGTCAATGGTATTTAAAGTTTATAAAAAGGCATTATGCGGACCATTTACCACATGCACAAATCCTAACGTGAAGCAGTCTAAGGAGATTAAACCATTTTAATCACCCAAGATGTAGGTTGAAATCGATACCCGAATACAGGTAAAACGTTTTCAACGCCTTGATGGAATATTTCTACCGTGATGAGGGTCTCAACGCACCCGAAGTATGTTATATTAAAATACCTGACTTTTTCATTGGGAAACCAAACAATTTAGCTGCTTTAAGCACCGAGTTTAATCGTAATTGAAATTCATCTATATCAACTTTGGCCGCCCTCCCGGCATCGATATGTGGAATGCTCATTCGGAATTCTCTATTTTTTCGTGACATCATTCCATGAGAAATAAACCGTCCCCTGTGGATAGCTCCCGCGAATATGCTCACCGTAAAAATTCAGATAAATTGTTCAATAATTTCCGTATTAAACGCTCTAGGTCATGACATTCATATCACCACCCAACAAACCCTAAAAATGGACTTATAAATATACGTATTAAACGCGGTTTCCCATTCTGACTCGTTATAGATCGCGTTAAATTGAATAGTAAAATCAATGTCTCCCTGGTTTTAATAGCGTAATATAATTTCGGGAGAATGACTCCCACCCCTAGCCCCACTTCATAATTCTTTACTCCTTTCGGTAATGATATAGGGACGGTAACCTAACTTGATTAAATTATTTACACGTCCCCCGATATTCTGGAAATGTACCTATACAGGCATTGCTATTTGCACCGTATAAGAATGTGATCGCTACACCTGTGAATGTAGAACTGTATGGACTTAACAATGGGCATCGGGTTTATTTAATATATTGTACATAAAACCTCGCCACGGTTCATGTTATGTCACACCATATTCATGAATTTGTTATCACCACCAGATTTGTCACGTCATTAAAGAAAAATGTCCAAGCCTCTAACCACATTGATGAATCATCCGCCACCACCACCTCCGATACCGAGGTAAAATATTATTTTATTACTTATTATTGATTATGATTATTTTTATTTTAGTTATTATTATTATTATTAATTATTATTATTATTATTATTATTATTATTATTATTAGATTATTATTATTATTATTATTCTTATTATCATTGCCGGTTTTTTGCATTTACTTAGTTATTTATTATTATTTCTTATTATTATTATTAATTATTATTATTATTAGTATTATTATTATTATTATTATCATCATTGCGGTTTTGCATTTATTATTATTATTATTATTTAGTTATTATTATTATTAATACACGTTCACTCCAGGTGCTTATTTTTAAAATGATCTTTTACATGATCCCTTCGCTGAAGACTTTTTGCCCATTAGATGAAGGAAAATTTGATGGGGGAAGTAATAATAATAATAATGAAGCAGCATTGCGCGCATTGGTGGAGGTGTAGGAAAAGGAACCAGAAGTGGGATCCTTCACTCACGAGAGAAGGAAAAGAAACCGGAGGGTAATAAGGTAGTGAGTAACCATTCATTACTGCGGCTGCAAGTAGGCGGGTCACAACATTGACATGGCAAATGAAGTTGAAGTAGTTAGCATAGCCCAATTATGTCGAACGATGTGCACAGATAACTTCCTTGGAAAGAGGTATTCGGGCTCGGCTATGCTATACTTGTGCGTTATTATCAACCAGCGTGAGGATGCTATGGCGACATGAATGAAAAAAGTTGGCTTTTTATGTATGTAACTCCCACCCACCCTCACTAATACGAATTGAATCCGATCTATGACTCCCCTGGCACAGGCCTATTAGTTTAATAGCTTAATAACGTTGGAAGAGAGACATCCAACCCGTACTGAGGGTTCGGGTTTGGTGTATGGACGTCGTGCTGGGATAGGGTTTGCAACTTCCATATCAACGGTGCGTGAGTTAGTGAATATTAATAACTTCAAGGTGTATCCCAAGGCGGGAGTCCGCTGGTAGTGATCAGGTTATCAATAATTTCCAAGTCCGGGTACAACTGTTGTCGTTACAAGCGTTAGAAGCGGTACGTTGTACTCCGGGATAACCCTCCCCACACGTATTAAACAACTTCCCTCATGTCTTAATGATGGAGGATTGGGAGGGGAGGGGACAATTTAACTATCAAAACACGTCGCCAGATATAAACCGTTGACCCATGAAAAAAAAAAAAACCCTTTTTTTCTTTCCTTTCAAAACAGTTAGAAAAGGGGAATAACCTCAACAGAAATTATCTGTATAAGTTATGTGAAATTAGTCATGGGAAACAGTGGAAAAAAAACATTTGGACGGCTACCAATCTGGCGAGGAAAGGTGGTAAGCCCCCAAAGCACCCTCAATTTGGTCACGTTGTTATTAAGTCACTGACGACCACGTCGTCGTTGGATTAACGGATATGTTGGCATTCGTGAAGAAGTTCCGACACGGATTCAAGCAAGAAGGGCGGGGGATTGAAGCACCGGGGTGGTATGTTGTTTTACAATTGTTTGACTTTGGTTTAATAGTCCCCCACCATCCGTGAGGCACACCACACAGGGACCTGTACAGCTCGAAACCAACTGTCGAATACCCAGAACCCGCCAATTTAATTTAAACAGTTAACTAAAGTTTAAAGCTCTGATGACAATCTCGCAACATGGCTTTCCTTTCCTGGATTTTGAGGCGTATAATATTCAACAACCGAAGACCGGAGAAAGACGATCCGAGATAATAGTATCTCGGCAGGAAAGCTTTAGCTTACTGCTACGTGATCGTTGACGGTAGAACCCGGGGAATATTGTTTACCCATAGACTAAGTCCACGGACAGAAACTGCGTTGATGAGTTGTTTGCAGAACATGAACCGGGGACTGGGCGTTATCTTGGCATGAACCGAAGGTGCGTGCGTATCCTTTACATTTATGACTCCTGAATCCACCCATCAAGTTTGAAGCGAGCAACTCATTGCGGAAGGATGTAACATCGAATTCAAGCTGGAGTCAAGATAAACGAAAATGCTACATCACGCTCATTTCGTGGCACGGGACAACTTTTGTGTGTGCAACTTGTGTCAACAGTGTAAATTTGGAATATGCAATTTAAGGAGGCAAACTTTAACAGTGTTTTGTACACAATTTGTCATATGACCATCGACCCTTGAGGTCTTTTGAAAGAGGCGGGGGCTCGGCATGAATTTGAAATTCTGAAATGCGAGGGTAGTTAAATTTTTACCGCGGCCAGATCGGCAATCAGAGATTCGTGGATAGCAACAACATGAGTTAGGGGGACCCTTTCTTAGTCCTTGCCTCGAGTCATATCAAACCCTGAAGGCTTCCCCTCGAAATCGCACAGTCAGTTGTTAACCCAGTATTCCTCGGATTGTCTCGATTTAGTTTTGGGTACGGGTAAAACAGTACTTACCCCTTATGATTATGGTGATGGGTTTCATATCCTGTGAGAGAAGAAAGCCGGCATCCCTTATTCCGAGTGTGTTCTTTCGATTCGGAACTTACGGGAGAAAACGAGACGGGCACGAAAACCCTTTGCCAGCGAGTGCTATGGCACACAGTTGGTCAAGGTTGGAACGCCGCTAATTGCACCAATTCTTCTAGATTACACCATTTTTGTATTTGTTAATGGATGTGGGATTTAATTAAGCCGACATTTATTTTTTAGCTTGGAAGGAAGGCTGGCCATGGCGCAATTTTGGACTAGAACCCGCCCGGTTACCTGACTTTTACCTCTCTCTCACCTCAATGCTTTCCTATACTACCTCTAAAATTCATCTTCCCTCAATTTGGAATGGTGAACTTCTATCACTTAATTTGTTTTAGGAAACATCCGCGGCGGTTTTGTTAGTTCTAGTTCGAAGCAATGCGTAGCTAATAACTCCAGAGTTAAATCCCAGTTTTAGGGGTGGGTGGAATCCTCAATAGTATTATTTTATATGTGTGGATTTCACCAGTTTTGTATCCCACAGTTTATGAGTAAATACAAAATGCCCCTGTTTTTTTTGCCCTATTTTTGGGTGCAAAATAACTGAACTTTTCCCTGTCGAATTAGAAAGTTTTGGTAGGCTAGCGATATTACCAGCCATTGAGTTCACAGGGTTGAATACGGTTATTTTCATACTGCTCGATACCAAACCAGTTAGACGGGATGTTGCTCGACACACAGAATGATTCCATCCATCTCGCCATTCATCACATGAATGTGACTCACCCAGGATCTATCACCCCTATAGTTAAAAAACCTAATGGAATAATAAGTTCAACAAGGTGAAAGCGACGCCCAAAAGAAAAAGTGTTAAGTTGACGGGTACGCATTTACCCATGCGTAAATTCACTTGATCTGTTCTTGCACCTTATTACAAACGTTGATAGAAGGTCTCGGTCTCGAAGTTGATGTAAATTAAGGAAAGTGGTACAAATTCAAACAGGATTTTTATTTGAGGGAGGGAACAATAATTCTGGAGAATGCCGAAAGGCGTGCTCAAGAGAACCGATCCGGACAAGAAGGGGAACACCATCAAAATCATAATTGAATGGTCTTTTCGGGGTGTCACTATTAAAAAATTTCATTGAATTGATTCTAACCCCGAACTGTCGTCACCACGGGTGAAGCCTCTCTCCTCAGGAATGTGTCCAAACCAAACACCCGTACAACGTCTTTGGAAAAACTGGTAACGACAGAATACAGTTGTAAACCTATTTGCAAAGAGTCTGTATTTGGATGAATCCCCCGATTTATATCGGTTTTCAGTATACTAGACATGGCGAAGGATATGATGTATCGGTTCTATTACGACGTTATTCGAAAGCAGGTAATTGGACACAGAGTTTCAGCTCCTTTATACCGACACTGACAGCTTTGAATTCGTTTTTTCCCACGGGTGATTGATTAACCTCAATCGGGAACTGAAGGGTGTGCCTCAGAAGAACCCTAACATTGGATATTTGAGTAATTTTCCCCAAAACTCACGAATTGGTATGATGAGTCCACAGTAATTAAGGTGGGAAACTCGGGTTTAGTGAAGGTTGAAACGGGGGACTGAACTCATGAGGGAATTCATCGGCGTTACAAACCATAAAGTTTATAGTCATCCTGGACGGAAACTAGTCTGTAGCAACACCTTGAAAGGGTGGTACAGAAAGGTGCCCCCCCCCCCCCCCTGTGGCAAAAGACCATTCCACAAACTGACCAGTATCGAGCTGTAATCGAAAAGCAAAGAGATTACTTTATACTCGTGTGGCACAAAATTTGCAAAGGTAGGTGGAGGCAAGATTGTTCATACGAGCCCAGCGAAAGGTATCTCTCTGTCTCCCTTTAGAGGACAAGAGATAATATGTGACAACCTTATAAATCCTGTTTGGACGTGCCTATGGGACATCCAGACATTGGGGGTGGAGGATGGTATAGCGGAGGAGGAGGGAGGAGGCTAGAGAGGGTTAGTGGGGTGGCAGGGCCGGTAGTAGCGGCAATCTCTCCAATTTTTACAAAGATTCCCGCCGCCTAGCAACCTCCCGAGCAATTCCTACTCCGCCATATTTCCCCTCCGACCCTACCATCCATCCACATCATTTCCCCACGGGTGAAAGGGATGTTCAAAAACTTCGAAAGAGAGAATAGTAAAAATATACAATGTTAATTCCGCCCTCTCTCTTTCGACGTTCTTTGACTTCTCGCGGGATCGGGAAATGGTTTTCACCCTCTCCTCCGAGTTAAACGGGGTCGTATCACACCTTGACCGCCGGTGGGTTCAATAGTTTAGTATATTTTACTATATATTTTATCTTATTTCATTAATATTTTAATGTTAATTTATTAATATTGTAATTAATTCATTTTTTAATTTATTTTAATTACATACTAATATCACAGGTTGGTTTTTTTATATTTTTTTGAATTATTATATTGGTACTTTTTTTATTATAGTTTACATTTTTAACTGTATGTTCTATTTTTATATTGTAAGGAAAAAACCTGTATGTATTGATTATGGAAATTAAAACAAATATTAATTGCCGTCAACTTACATTCACCCTAATTATTATTAAGGCTTGTATATAAACAAAAAGGAGCGGCGTAAAGTATATTAACTATAGTCCTTCAAACGCGCTAAAACATCATGGCCGCGACAGGTCCCATTCCCTGGGCAGTTTGTTAGGACCCGTTCGCTAAATCCCGCTCGTGTTATCATCGCCGGGTTTAGGTAACAGTTCGGCAAGTCCGTCCCATGTCCAAAAAATCATTGAACTCTATGAAAAGCAGTTTCCAATACATTTTTTATATTGGGGGGTAGCTGATCTGAACACCCCCTCGAAAAACGCATCCCTCAATAGGTCCCTAAATTTTAAAGTATCCCAAAGAAATTTTAAATCCCTTTGATTATGCTGAAAAGGGGGAAGGCAAAAAGGGGGAAACGGAGGTTAATAAAGGTCGATTTATTTCATACTCGATGATTGCTTCCTCGAGGCTAGTGATAATAAATGTTTGTGACTAATGCCTTCACAGCGGGAACGTCCATTCATATAGTTTCAGTTATTATTTCATAACTCAGAATAAAATGGTTTCATTCGGGGCAAGTTTAGTAGAAGTATATAAAGCTTGAATTGCTCACATTATATTATAATGAAAAAAATCATGATTTTAGTCAAATTGAAAACTTTAGGTCGGCAGTTATTCGGCCCAGTTCAAAAAGCTTCAGCCTTTTCGGACAATATAAAAAGGCACCCTATCACCGTAACTGCTGACGGTTATTTTGTTAGTAGACGTTCGCTCCGTCAAACACCTGAAACTGGTTACAAGCTCCCGAACTAATATTCTGGGTGAAACGGAATATCAAATAGCTTTACCAATATGGATAAAGAAAACGGCTATAAAAAACTGCTAAAAACTTTGTACGGAGATGCATGGGGTTTGGTGGGTAGTTTCAGCGGGGTGGAACTCTTTATTCAGAGTAGAGACAAAAATATTGGAATAGCCCAAATTACTCGTGAAAAGTTATTAAAGAATTCTTGACGTGGGCATAAAAGTCTTACCACACGCATAAAGTCACTCGAAAAAAATTCCACCCCAGAAGAAAAATCATGTCACCCAGACCGAGGAGGTAATAGCGGAGCACCGATTTAGCTGATATGTCCAAATTAGCTCGGTATAATAATGGGTTTTAAATATTTGCTATGTTAGTCCTTTATTGACGTTGTTTTTCCAGATATCTACAAATTGTTCCCGTTGAAAAAGAAGGGAATGGTGTTTACTATGTGTCCGCCTTTGAAGAAGGTGCATCGAATCTTCCGAATTTTTCGGGAATTTCACGTTTGAATAGAAGATGAGGAAAGGAATATTATAAACAAACACGTCAGCAGAGAATATCTAGATAGTAAAAGTAAAAATAAAATTAAAATTATTAGCGTTTATTAATTCGAGAGAATCAAATCCTCCTTATAGCTGAAAGAGTCAAGGACTATTAAGGGTCGGACTATATAGAGATCTGACACATAAGAAATACCTTAAAATACATTAACGTCTTACGCGACATTGGTTCAGAGTTATTTAATCATACCCCCCAATAGAAGTTGTTTGGGTCGCCACCCCGCAAGAGGTTCACGCATTAACGGATAGAAGATGAACCCATTGAACGTCAATTCTCGAGTATGTATAAAAAGGCTGTTCTCGTTAATCCTCCCGCCATTTCGCTCATTGGAATGTTGGAGACATGTTTGTCCGTATTGCCGCATGGAGGCGCGGTCGCAACGCAATTTTTTAGGAGGGGATATACAATTTCAAAATACTCTGGAAATTTTTAAAATCCGAAAAGTGGATACAAGGCAAAATCCGGGTCGTATAACTTCTTTGGAAGATTTAGCGGGTGAAGAACTAAACGGGCTGTTTTATTTTTTCGTGAAGAATTAATTCGGCACAAAATCTTACCAGAAACGTATGATAATCACTATTCTGGAAGGAGGAGGGAAAGATAATAAAAACTCCAATATTACGTTGCATTTGCGAAAGGTTATTCCGAGTCAATTCCAATTCCTGGGTTGATGAATCTCAAATTGCTAACGGATATTGAAAACAGTAAGCAAACCTTTAATACGTATGAAAACTAAAAACTTTATTTTTTATTCATCTCTGGTTTATTTGATCACCCAGTGAAAGAAGAATAAAAGTCATTCCCACCTTCTTAAACAGTGGTTTGGTGTCTTACTCTCTCAGAAATTTTTAGAAATTTCTTGTTGGGTAATCTAACTCCAGGATAAGAAGTTTAATTAAACACTCAAGAAATTGTAGACGAAGGAAATTCATCTTGTGTCCGTTGAAAACAACCGTCCATATTCTAAGAAGAAAAATATACTGAAAAGTCGTAAAGGGGGGACTATTCTATCGGTTTTATTGCCTATTGCTGGCGAGTTTGTTAGGGAGTCTTTTTAATTGAAAATGATTTTTGAGGAAGTTTAGGTTTAAAAGTAAGGGTTTTGACGTTAATCCCTGCCATTACCTACGAGAGGTTAATGAATAGAAAAGAGGTTTGTGATGGTGATACTAATAGCCTGGAGGGTACTGGCAAGTGGAGACGGCAGCTGTTAGTAGTAGCGGACACGTCTCCCTTAATATCCAAAAACCACCTATGCCGGCTATATCGCTCACGGGACCTCCTCCTCCTCCTCTTAAAGAAAATGTAGGTGCAGTGACTGGGAGGGAGGTGGTAAACACCCCCATTACATTGAAAACAATCAAAGGGGACATGACTCGCAAAAAGAGCAATCCCGATTTAACAGGTATTATTCCAATATTTTTTAAAGAACCTCAAAAAGTCATACGTTACGGCTTTTGTTAAGCACTTACAAGATTCTAACACGGTTGAATGGAATGAAGAAGAGATTTAACTCATCCGCTCACAGGTTATAATATTTTAGATATAGCTCGAGAATTTCAAGGGAATAAAAAAAAACCCACGTTGATAATATTTCGAATTATCGCTACTTCATTGAACATGGGCAGGGGTTAAAGATTGGATGTTAAGGAATATAGCCATTAAAAAAACAAATCGAAACGTGGCGAAATATGGGGAAAAAGGGAGGAGGAGGAGGAAGAGGAGGAGGAGGAGGAGGGGGTGGGAAGGTGAGGGCGGGACATGCGAAAAACAAGATGGCGAGTGTGTGAACATTTTAGGAACAATGATACCGGAGCTGTTTAGTCACGTGATACTGATTTTGATAAAATGAGTCATGTGTGGATGACCTTTGGCGTGAGGGAATGATAAGACTTGTTTATTCATGTTAGCCTGAATCATTGCTGGGAGAGGCTTGATGCTTCGTCACAACAGGTTTGTAATCAGTGATTGTGATAAAGGGGTCTTGGGTAGCGGGCTCGTAGTTCATTATCTCTTGAAGGACTGTCACATCAAGACGTGAACAAATATCACATCTTGGGAAGGCGACGAAGAAGTTGATCTACCCACCATAGCTATCTTATTAACCCAATACGGTATCGGCGCTCCAATTGAAGATAATGAATACGCGCAAAAGAGCGTGGCTTATTCCAAAGATGAAGATCACGCAGATCGTTTGGGCAGAGATAGCAAACAGATGAGGTTCAATCACTTTTTTTCTTCGGTCAAGAAATTGAAGGAAGAATTATTTAAATCATCGTATGACTATGTCAAATATGTTATCTTTCCCGCTGGCATTGGTCAAAGCGGACTAGTTAATACGACTTGGTTGAATCAATATTTACCTGTGTTAGCTACATTCAGTGATGAATGAGCAAAATTGGGAAAATATGTTGCGTGGCTATAATGAAAAAGAATTTATCCCTGTTGGAGGAAAGGTGTGTGGAAGATTTATATATGAAAAACTTGTTAGCTAAATTCAAAAGCTTTGAGGTTTTAGATGAAACGTTGTCTTTGATACACGGTCGGGAAAGTGCTGGAGAAGATGTTTGTGGTATATACTAGGGCTTTGATGTGAAGGAACAGGTTAGAAAATATATAGTAGCCGTATGTTTCATTGAAGTATTGTTTTTGAAAAAGCGAATGCATATATTATCGCATTCGTGTTTGTACAGTTTTTTTCTAATGTATGTATTTGTATGGAATATTAATTCATTCCCCTATATTTAGAATTGGTTACAATTATAAAATAACAATTCCGTCTGTAATTTGATTTTTCAACCTCTTTCAAACTCGGTATAATAAATAAACAAACAAAAATGTATCACATGTGGATGAAGTCAGTCGCCAAATATCCTTTTATCATTATACTCTGAATATCTAAGCAGCTGTGTATATATATATATATATATATATATATATATATATATATATATATATATATATATATATATATATATATATATATATATATATATATATATATATATATATATATATATATATATATATATATATAAAACAAAATGTAACGGCTGAGAGAGAGGGAGAGGGAGGGAGGGAGGGAGGGAGAGAGAGAGAGAGAGAGAGAGAGTATATTCGCAATGTGCATATATAAATTTAGAGATTTTATAGGAGGAGGAGGAGGTAAACATCCCGGTTACTTTGAAACAATTAAAGGGGACATGAGTCGCAAAAAAACAGTGAACTGAGTCTATTTGGGGTCGGGGTGGGGTCCCAAGTTTTATTCCCGTAGAGTTACGTGACGTTACAGGGGTAGAAAAGTGGAGTCAATTTGGGTGGGGTGGGGGTTGAAAATGTTGGTTTTATTCCCCGAGAGTTAGGTGAAGTCACAGGGGGTAGGAAAGGTGGAGTCAATTTGGGGTCAGGGTTGAAAAGAAATGGTTTTATTCCCAGAGTGTTACGTGACATCACAGAGGTAGAATAGTGGGGTCAATTTGGGGTGGGGGGGTTGAAATGTTGGTTTTTATTCCCGGAGAGTTACGTGACGTCACAGAGGTAGGAAAGGTGGAGTCAATTTGGGGTCAGGGGTTGAAAGAATGGTTTTATTCCCAGAGAGTTACGTGACGTCACAGGAGTAGAATAGTGGAGTCAATTTGGGGGGGGTGAGGGGTGAAATGTTGTTTTTATTCCCGGAGAGTTACGTGACGTCACAGGGGGTAGGAAAGGTGGAGTCAATTTGGGGTCAGGGGTTGAAAGAATGGTTTTATTCCCAGAGTGTTACGTGACGTCACAGGGGGTAGGAAAGGTGGAGTCAATTTGGGGTGAGGGGTTGAAATATTGGTTTCATTCCCGTAGAGTTATGTGACGTCACAGGGGTAGGAAAGGTGAAGTCAATTTGGGGTCAGGGGTTGAAAGAATGGTTTTATTCCCAGAGAGTTACGTGACGTCACAGGGGTAGGAAAGGTGGAGTCAATTTGTGGTCAGGTGGGTTGAAAGAATGGTTTTATTCCCAGAGAGTTACGTGACGTCAAAGGAGTAGAATAGTGGAGTCAATTTGGGTTGGGGGTCGAAAGGATGGTTTTATTCCCTTATAGTTATATGACGTCACAGGGGTAGAAAAGTGGAGTCGAGGGTTTGGGGTGAGGGGAGGCCACGCCCCCCTAATATGAGCTCATGTACATACTTGAGCTTGTAAGACAAATGGAGCCAATTATGAGCTCATGTACGTACATGAACTTATCATACATATGGAGTCAATTAAGAGCTCATGTACGTACATGAGCTTATATTACAAATGGAGTCAATTTGGGGTCAGGGGTGGCCACGCGCCCCCCAGAATAGTGGAGTCTATATGGGGTCAGGGTAGCCACGCCCCCCCCCCCAGAATAGTGGGAGTCTATATGGGGTCAGGGTCGCCACACCCCCCAGACCAGTGGAGTCTATATGGTGTCGGGGTGGCCACGCCCCTTTTTGGGGGTTGCCCCGCCCCTTTTTAGGCCTCCCGTACGTACATGAGCTTATCAGGAGGGGGGAGGGGGGGTAGCCACGCCCCTTGGGGGGTGGGTGGGGGCGGGGGGGGCGGGGGGCGGGGGGCGGGGGGGGGGGGGGGCTTTAGTGGAGTCTTTTCCTCTTGTTGTATAAAAATTCTTTTAACCATCTTCCTACTTTATCCACGATATTGTGTTTTCTAATTTTCTTCGCTAATATATTATGGTCTACCTTGTCAAAAGCTTTTGCAAAGTCTAGATAAACCACTCTGTTTCATTTCCACTTTTCATATT
>NC_087214.1:52403343-52468343 GCF_015104395.2 Macrobrachium nipponense
CACTTTCCATCGGTAGGACTTCATACCGACAGGACAGTTCGCTGCAAAGATTATTTTTTCGACAGATAGCATTTCGTTCTGTCGGACATGTTGAAAGGCATCCCGTCTGAACGGACTTTTTGGATGACTTACATTCGTCGATTTCAGATTTGCTTTTCAAGATTATTTAATACTAAAAGCAAATGCCATATCTTTTCTTTATAATTAACTTCATTTACGCCAAAATGACGTATTATTATTTTTGGCTGTATTTGATTATGTTTAATTTTTTTGTTACTGAAGTTCTACACTTATATTACTTCCTTCATTTAAAGCACGTGGCTAATTTGACCACGAATTATGGTAATATATTACGCTTATTGCTATGTAATTATATTCAAGGATTCTTTTACTGAAATTGTACAGCTAATTGCTTCTATGATTTCTATGATGACCTAGCTTGAATTTGATTTATAATTCACCTCAACGAAATATTTTAAGGAGTAATTCTTGGGTTTATATTTTGTCTTTCTTAAAAAGTCTCACATTTCCTCTAGAGGAATTTCTTTTCTCTTTTTATTTCGTCTTTGAAAATAGAAACCTGATTATTCAGACGATGGATCAAAGCCTCAGAGTGAATGGCAGAAAATTCAAACTGGAGTATTATAATAGAATATGTAACTTTCCAGACGTGGAATTTAAACACTAATTCATTCGGGTATTGTTGGGGAAAACAAACACTGCATCACAGGTGAACTGATGCATTGCAAAGAAAAAGACGGAGTATTTTTATCTCTCCTCCTGAAGGTAACACGTCAGATGTAGCCAGTATCAGGTATTCTATCATTTCTGGTTTTCATCCATTCTTACGACTTATTTTTATATAACAAACTGATGACGTCACGTGAATAGATGTATTGGGTCAAATTTAGTTTTCATTCCTATACACTTAACACGTGTCCGTCGAACTAATGAAAAGTCTGCAATGAAGAATGTCTCTGAGCTAAACGTCCTTTCGAGAAGATGTTTCGGAAAAATGAGTCTGTTCATGAAAGAAGGTTACGAATGAAATGTTCAAAGAGAAATAGATGGATAAGGATGAGGGTTATCGGTAGAATGGACGGGAATTTGCGTAGTCACAGAAAGATAGAGAAAAGCCAGTCCGAATAATACAAGAGGGAAATGAAGGAGTAGGTGTACTTGAGACCGTGGAGGAGACAACGCCATACAGTATGTATGTATTTTTTTTTTTTTTTTTTTATAGCTGATAGGTAAGAAGGTTGAAAGAAGAGTGAAGGCAGTTACTTAGCTAACCATGGTAGGGAATAGCTTAGAAAGTTAAGTATTAGTAAGAGTAATATCAATTGTGGTTTATCGACAATTTTGTTTAGGCAAAGGTACAATTTTCCAACTAATATTAACATAATACAATAATGATTTTACATTATATTAACATGGTGAATTGTACAGGTTACATAATTTGAATTTTATTTCTTAATAGTATAATCATATCTAACAAAAGTTCCAATTTTCTAATTTTAACCCTAATGTTAATTACCATAATGATTTTGCATTATATCTACATAGTAAATTCTACATATTACTTTTTCACAAGACTTTTCTTGAAAGTATAATAGTTGAGGTTCATCGCGATGAATATATGAAGATACTCTTCTTCTCCACTCGCCACCATCTGTGGTCTGTGTTGTTTGGGTCAAGGTTTCTCTCTTCTGCTTCCGATTCTTCTGCTAATTCACTATTGTATTGAACTAGTTTTCTCCATATATTGGTTGCCAGTCTGTATAATCTCTGATTAATTGGTTCTACTTTGTATTTTTGTGTATTTGTTCTATATTCAGATCGTCTAGTACTCTAGTATAAGCTAAAATGGAAAGTTTTGAGACGGTTAACAAGTTTGGAAGGAGCAAGAAATAAAATTGTTGATAAAATGTTCAAAAAGGTGAGTGTTGATAACAAATTTCAGATCAGAAACCATTGTAGTTTTATCCAACGCCTCGACTGTTACTTCGTAGTTCAACTGTAAGGTTTCTCCTAGGTTCCAAGCTTAGAGCCTGTACTTCATCTGCTGTAGTTTCTGTCTCCCTTCTCTCTCACTGTCTTCTGCGATGAACAACCGAAAGTGCTCCAATGGTTTGCTTGGTGGCCTCAATTTCATAAACCATAACCTTTCTTTAAAAGTGATTTACGAAATAGTAATCTACAAGTCCTATCATGAGATGCTCTCTCTCTCTCTCTCTATAGAGAGAGAGAGAGAGAGAGAGAGAGACGGAGAGAGAGAGAGAGAGAGAGAGAGAGAGAGAGAGAGAGACTTGGTGCTCAAGTTTTGATGACATTAGAAAGTGTTAATACCCTCGGGTGAGATTTTGCTGCTGGTTTGATTTGGACTCTGAGATCCCCTGAATGAACGGGATGTATTTCATTCTCGACATTTGGGTCGCTTGGTAATGTAAGACTGATCTGATCAGTCTTCTGGAAAGAGGAGTTTCTTTTGCTTATGGTCTCAATAAATGAATCTGCTTAGACCTAGTGAAAACATCAGTGGTCCATGTGGACGTTTTCTCCAGGTTCCCATTTACTGTAGCTTTTGCTGTAGTGATGGACAAATCTGATGGGAATTACCTGCCATAGTGCACCTCTTTCATTTGCATTATCTTATCCATTCACTTCATTGCCCTTATTATTCATTGCTCATTCTCTCTCATCTTTTGAAATGTCAGCGCGTCTCAATTCATTTTTGAGTCACAGCTGGTCAGTACACTGTTTTTTAGATTGATGTAGCCCATTAAACTGAACTGGGAAACGTCTTTGTTGCTGTGTGTAATATTTACCTTAACACAGAATAGCAGAGACACTTCTCATGCTTATTTATATCGAAATTCAAACGACGAAAATCTTCAGCATTTGTTCTCCTTTATTAAAAGGAATTCTGTTGTAACAGAACATTTTTACCAGTCACACACACACACACACACACACACACACACACACACACACACACACACACACACACACACACACAAATATATATATATATATATATATATATATATATATATAGATTATATATATATATATATATTAGCGAGTTTTTATGAGTGATAAGTGAAGACAAAGAAAAGGTTGTGGCGGTGAAGACTTTGAGGAAAAGTCAGTTTGTGGCAGACAAGAACCTAAAAGTTGTTACAAAGGAGATAAGAAGGATGGTGACGAGTGGTTTTATGTTGAAGGAGGTAATTCACTGATAACAATGAACAGCTTTAGTGGTTACAGAGGAACTATTGCTGAATATTTCAGGCGGTCGAGTGAGTTGCTGTATGTAATAATGTATCCAGGACAAAAACACGTTGTTTCGTGACTGTTCAACATTTCCAGTGACCGGAGGGTCAAAGAAATGACATGGAAGGGTTAAGGAAGGTTTGTGGGATAAGCAGACTCTGCTTATCCTTATATAATAGAAGACACAGAACCTGTCATGACAAGTGAAAAGTTCTGAAAGGTTTTAAGGCGAATTTTAGGAAACATAATATAATGACGGTAAAGGGAAGAAAAAGGAGAACGGATGATAAAGGTTAGTAAGGTTGAGGAGGAGAACAGAAGTAAGGGATTCTAAAAGTATGATGTTGAACGTCGAATCATAGATTGAAAAGAAATGTCTAGAAAGCAAAAGTTTGGATGTTGGATGGACATGAAGTAATAGTGAAGTATGTTGAGACAAAGGGTTTTAACTAAAAACTGATGAGTACGGAGGATTACATATAAGGCTGAGATTGCAGAGATATGAGTAACGTCTGGGTAACAAGATATAAATAGAAGACAGATCAGGGTCTTTTCTTCATACTAGTATTTAGTTAGACGAAGAGTATTGGAAGAGGAGATGTTTGTGAGTGAGGGAATATTCGGAACCAAGAGGAAGACCAAGAGATTAATTAATTGCCAGGTCGAGTGGCAGCGCCTATGTTTCCAGAAGCTGTGGAGTATTAAATGTTCTGAGGTTTTTTCTTGGCCCACCATTCTGTTGTTTTGGTCGTGTTATTCTTTCATTAGCTCCTTTTTCTTGTTTCAAACGGTTTTCGTCCACTTTGGTTTTACTTGTAAATGTAAAAGTTAAAAAAAAAGCACATGCTAATGTACAATATTATACAAAGTAAAAAAAAAAAAAAAAAGAAAAAAAAAAAAAAGTTAAATATCTCTTGTCAAAATTGAAGACTGTCCAGTTGTCAACAGATTACTGTCAGTTTGTTAATGTTTCGCTTGAAGTTTATTTTATCTTCTTAATTCTTCGTTGTGGTATATTTTGAATGACGGTATTTCACAAATATAAATCCTTACTATTTTTTTTATTCTATTGACAAGTTTATGGCATATATTGTACTTTCAATCATTATTGCTGTGTCCATCGGAAATATATGGCAAATGCTCTCCTTCTGTAAGGTCACTTCGTTTCAATACAGGGACCAGATCCATTCTTGTAAACCTTTGTACAAATTCTCTCTTCATTACGTCACATAAAGATAAAGCGATTTCTTTGTCATTAAATGTTTCCTCCCAAATAGCTAAAGTTACGTCTGAATAATTGTCTTATTTTATAAGTAGGATGGGATTGGTTTTTACTTTGGATTATAGAAAGTCAAATCGAAACTCTTTCCTCCCCTCCCCCACTTTGGCCAGGCTAGGAAATCGCACTGGTTTGATGTACTTTCCTCAGCAGTCTTCTTTCTTCTTTCCACTCGAGTTCGTATTTCGCTGTGATGATGTCTGTTATGGCCGCTGATGGCTGTTCATTATCTGTGACAGGTGTCGTGCAGTGAGATCGATCTGAATGATTAATCTCCTGGATTAGCTGTCGACTCCCGAAACGAAGCCTCGGGGTAAATTCTGGCAATTGAGATATAAGGGTAATTTTTTCTACGCAAAGCATCGTATTGCAAAGCAGTTAATTTTCTAAATAAAAGTACGAAGGCGTACAATTTCTTTGTTTAGAATGATACGTTAGGTAAAAAACACACAAGAAGTGTATGATTCAGTAAACTTGGGAGGAGAGAAAAATTGGAGTTTTTTTTATACAGTTAAACTTTCTAGCAGTCATACGTTACAAGCTTCTACCTTGTGGAAACTTCTTCTTATTAGGAGTAGAAGTCCATCACTTTTCTTACTATGTGTGCCGTTTCTAGGATCACACTCTTCTGCACGAGTCCTGGAGCTACTTCAGGATCTAGTTTTTTCTAGATTCCTTTTCAGGGATCTTGGGATCGTGCCTAGTGTTCCAATGATTATGGGTACAATTTCCACTGGCATATCCCATATCATTCTTATTTCTATTTTCAGATCTTGATACTTATCCATTTTTTCCCTCTCTTTCTCTTCAACCTGGTGTCCCATGGTATTGCGACATCAGTGAGTGATACTTTCTTCTTGATTTTGTCAATCAACGTCACGTTTGGTCTATTTACACGTATCATCCTATCTGTTCTGATACCATAGTCCCAGAGGATCTTTGCCTGATCGTTTCTATCACTCCTTCAGGTTGGTGCTCGTACCACTTATTACTGCAAGGTAGCTGATGTTTCTTGCACAGGTTCCAGTGGAGGGCTTTTGCCACTGAATCATGCCTCTTTTGTACTGGTTCTGTGCAAGTGCCGGGCATTCGCTTGTTATGTGGTTTATGGTTTCATTTTTCGTATTGAACTTCCTACATATGGGAGAGATGTTATTTCTGTCTATTGTTCTTTGAACATATCTGGTTCTTAGGGCCTGATCTGTTCCGGTGTTATCATTCCTTCAGTTTCCTTCTTTAGCTCTCCCCTCTGTAGCCATTGCCACGTGTCCTCGCTGGCTAGTTCTTTAGTCTGTCTCATGTATTGTCCGTGCATTGGTTTGTTGTGCCAGTCCTCTGTTCTGTCTGTCATTCTCCTGTCTCTGTATATTTTCTGGGTCTTCGTCTACTTTTATTAGTCCTTCTTCCCATGCACTCTTTAGCCACTTGTCTTCACTGGTTTTCAGATATTGCCCCAGTGCTCTGTTCTCGATGTTGACGCAGTCCTCTATACTTAGTAGTCCTCTCCCTCCTTCCTTTCGTGTTATGTATAGTCTGTCCGTATTTGCTCTTGGGTGTAGTGCTTTGTGTATCATCTGATCTATGCTGCGGAGTTCTGCCTTCGTCCATTCCACTATTCCTGCGCTGTATCTGATTACTGGCACTGCCATGTGTTTTATGGCTTTTATCATATTTCCGGCGTTGAGTTTTGACTTGAGTATCGCCTTGAGTCTGTGCATATATTCTTTCCTGATCGTGTCCTTCATCTCTTGGTGTTTTATATCCCTCCTTCCATTATTCCCAGGTATTTGTATCCAGTCTCATCTATGTCTTTGATGTTGCTCCCATCTGGTAGCTTTATCCCTTCAGTTCTTGTTACTTTGCCCTTTTGTATGTTGACTAAGGCGCATTTTTCTATTCCAAACTCCATCCTGATGTCCCCAGATACAATCCTTACAGTCTGGATTAGGGTATCTATTTCCTTGATGCTCTTACCATACAGCTTGATGTCGTCCATGAACATCAGATGGTTAATTCTGTTGCCTCTTTTCTTGAGTTGGTACCCGGCATCCATCTTCTGTAGTACTTTAGTCATGGGAATCATGGCTACTACGAAGAGTAGTGGGGACAGTGAGTCTCCCTGGAAGATCCCTCTCCTGATATTAACCTTGCTAGTCTTATTCCAGAGCTTGTAAGTATTGTATTCCAGTTGCGCATTGTATTTTTGAGGAAGCTGATTGTGTTTTCCTCTGCCCCATATATTTTCAGGCATTCTATTAGCCATGTGTGTGGTATCATGTCGAAGGCTTTCTTATAGTCTATCCATGCCATGCTTAGGTTGGTTTTCCTTCTCCTACTGTTCTTCATTACCATTTTGTCTATCAGGAGCTGGTCTTTTGTGCCCCTACACTTCCTTCTGCAGCCTTTCTGTTGGTGGGGGATGGTGTTTGTCTCCTCTAGGTAGTTGTATAGCCTTCACTGATGATACCTGTTAGTAACTTCCACATTATTGGTAGCAGTATTGGTAGGCAGGTGATAGGCCTGTAATTACTGGCTATATTTCCCTTACTCTTGTCTTTTTGTACTAAGGATGTCCTTCCTGTGGTCATCCATTTGGGTGCATGGTGATTTGAGATACAATGCTGGAGTTGTTCTGCTATTCGTGGGTGTAGGGCCTTGAAGTTTTTGAGCCAGTATCCATGGACTTCATCAGGGTTTATAATCCATAAACAAAATTAGCATGCCATGCTACACCCTGATACACTTATCTATACTACACCCTGATATCCAATCATGGTTATGTCAAAACATCCACACTTTTTGAGTAAAATTTTTTTTTTTATACCGCGGAGGTACATCCAGACAAAGACAAACTGCCTTTTCATGGATGGTATCGGAGTTATTTGCGGAGTTGGATGACTGAAAAATAATTTTGGCAGAAGAGATTTTGCAAATGATGAGATTTGTTCATTCTTGTGCGATTAATGCATGAACGGTGAAATGATAAAAACATCCCGTTCGGCACTAAATAGTAATGAATGAATTATTGAAGTAACTTACAACAAGAGGTCCTAAATGTCCAAAAGTATTAAATTATTTCAAAATAGGTCTCATAAAAGCTGCCGCCACAGAATATTAACGATTAAAATCTAGACTATTATAGGCAATCCATCTGTGATACAAACAACATAAAACTATTCTCTTATGATTTCCGATCGACCATGGATGGCATTCAAACACAAATTGGCAATCACTGGTATGAGGATTTCCACCTGATTATTATTATAGGCGGATTTAAATCAATTCTATTCTATTGGCTAATATGAATATTGTGTATTGAAAGTACACCTATTTGAGCGGCAATGAACATAAGAACCAAACAAAAACTTCTTTCAGTTTTCTTCTGAAGATTGAAAAAGAAACCCACAAAATTACTGAGTATAACTTGTTTACTAGTAAGTATTTGCATATTACTTTACTCAACACTCGAGTGCATTCAGATAGGGCCTGAAAGTACTCGAGTGTTGAGTAAAATAATGTGTAAATAATTACAAGTAAACAAGTTGCACTCGGTAATTTTGTGGGTTTCTTTTCGAACATGAGAATATTGCTTTCCCTAATTCGTTATTGAGTGTTAAATGGGGCAGAGATATACACTGAGTCTTGTCACATTGCTATGTCACACGCAAAGGAAGAGTTGCATAGAATTGTCACATTGCTCACACACAAAGGAAAAGTTGCATAGAATTGTCACATTGCTCACACGCAAAGGAAGAATTGCATAGAATTGTCACATTGCTTTGTCACATGCAATGGAAGAGTTGCATAGAATTGTCACATGCTCACACGCAAAGGAAAAGTTGCATAGAATTGTCACATTGCTCACACGTAAAGGAAAAGTTGCATAGAATTGTCACATTGCTCACACGCAAAGGAAGAATTGCATAGAATTGTCACATTGCTCACACGCAAAGGAAAAGTTGCATAGGATTGTCACATTGCTCACACGCAAAGGAAAAGTTGCCTATATAGAATTGTCACATTGCTCACACGCAAAGGAAAAGTTGCATAGAATTGTCACATTGCTCACACGCAAAGGAAAAGTTGCCTATGTAGAATTGTCACATTGCTCACACGCAAAGGAAGAATTGCATAGAAACAGTCAATTTTGAACTTCCGACGGTTAAGTGTTACTTTCAGTTCTGGGGTTGATGCGTTTCCTGTTGACGTTTTCTAAGTAAGGTAATACTGAAGAGTTTTAATTTGAAAATTCCCTTCGAGAAAGATACATATATATGTATGTATGTATTCTAAAGAGGACAAATTATCACTCAAAGAGAAGAAACTATCATGTATGATATACCTTCCTTCAAGAGCCAAAGCTTCGGAGAACGTTTTGAATGGCAAGATACATGATCCTTTTAATCTGTTATTGAACATTATAATTCCATCTTTGAATGTCCACCCTGTAATAGGGTTGTAAGAATACTACCACCTTAGGTCCTGCGTGTCGTAAAAGGCGACTAAAAGACAGCTGCTGCCTCGCAGTCTTGCTTTTTTTAGTAAAATTCTAGGCCCACCCCAACCCCAATAAATGTGAAACTGCTGCCTTGCAGGTGGACTTTTTAGTCAGAGGCGAGGCCCCCACCGCCAATAACTGTGGTTGATGATATAAGAGGATCAACAAAGGTAGCTGAAATATCGAAGAAAATACAGGAAGGAAGGCTTCGATGGTATGGACACCTGTTACGAAGGGAGGAACGTCATGTTGGAAGACATCGATGGAAATGGAAGTGCAGGGTAGAAGGAAGAAGGGAAGACCAAGAAAGAGATGGCGTGATTGTGTAAGGGAAGATATGGAATTGAAAGGTATAAATGAGAACGAGGCACAAGACAGAAATCGATGGAGACGACTCATCGTAATGGCGACCCATATAAAAATGGGTTTAAGCTAGGAAGAAGAAGATGACAGCAAGGGCATGCCGTCGTAAAAACCCCTTTGCTAAATAATAAACCAATCCTGATGTTGTAAGAAAAGGCACATCAGGCAACCGACCCTTGGTGTAGGGATAACGGTGGAAAGAAGTAGACGATTCACGATCCTTTTAATCCAGAGTTATCGAGCACTTGCTCTTACTTTCCGACATGTTTATTTGACAGTTGATGACGCAGTACAGACCGATATTTGGGAGCCTTATACCTCACATATCTCGGAAGTCTATATATGTGGTCTAATGGCGCCTTCGTCCTCGTTTTCCTTTGCTGTGATATCAAGTTTTCATTAGAGTGATTTCATTTAGAAAGATTATTTGGTAACAATCTTACGATGTAGGAAGTGTCCTATAGTTTGATGTAATAGAAACGTAATTTGTTTAGTGTCAATTTGTCTAGTTATTGAGCAAACGAGAGAGAGAGAGAGAGAGAGGAGAGAGAGAGAGAAGAGAGAGAGCGAGGATTGAAGTCTTGAATAGTAACAGAAACGGTTGTTTCGACATCTAACCGCTATCTCATTTTCGACGAAATCAAATGAAATGCTCAAGATTCACATAGATGTTAAGCCCTGACAAAGGGCACTCTTAGTCGCATGTGTCATAATTAAATAGGAAATTATTGTTGTTAGGACATCGTATACTATTTCCATGATTCATAGAATCATTTGTTACTGAGACAAGTTTCACTGGATTCTGACCATTGACCCAACCGATTGAGGATTGATCGAAATAGTTTGATCAAAAGGTTTGAGTTATTGCCGGGTATAAGGTGTGATGTGTGTGTGTGTGTGTGTGTGTGTATGCATCTGAATAAACTTGAATATTACCAATAATAATGTTGTGGATCCCATCTCTCCATAAGTCGCCTGAATGGTTAAAAGCCACAATAAGGAAAATATAATTATATATTTCAGAAAATATAATGTGTCAATACATATTTACATTATTGTGGAGGTTTTCACCAATATTAACAATATCTCGAAGTGTATACAAATGTCATCACATTTTTCCACTCTTAATTGACACAATTAAAAACAAGCATAACATAAGAGCAATGCTGATATTTTCTGATGGTTATACAATAGTATAAGTGACTGCTCGTATGGGCGTATATATATATATATATATATATATATATATATATATATATATATATATATATATATATATATATATATATATATATATATATCTCAGTAGGAAAAGAAGGAGCGTAGGTTAAGAAGACACCACATTTTTATTGCGACGCGTTTCGTTGTTTCTTCATAACAACATTTTCAAGCCTAAACGAGACCATTACAGTATTTTAATGGTAGTATTGTAACTACCATTAAAATACTGTAATGTCTCTTTTAGGCTTGAAAATGTTGTTATGAAGAAACAACGAAACGCGTCGCAATAAAAATGTGGTGTCTCTTAACCTACGCTCTTCTTTTCCTTACTGAGGTTGAGATTTCCAAAAACATCTGTCTACTTTCACTATATATATATATATATTATTTTCGTTAAAAGCAATTGCTTTAGTGGCATCAATAAGTTCCTTGCAGGTATCTTCATACCGACGAAGTTTTTTCCGATTCTCGTTCGTCAATTTCTGGTGAAAAATACGTAGACTTCCTTCTTCCATTTATTGAATTTTGTCACGACAGCTGTTTCGCCTTATGGCATTATCAGGCGACTACTGACTTACAATCTGACCTTTCGGCCTATTTTATCTCATCGTGTGGGAGGTATGACCTTGAGGTATGGGTACTGGTTAGTCTACGGATTTAACAGCTTAAGGGCGTTGTTTTAGTTACAAAGAACATAAGGACATATGTACTGTGACAATAAGAGTGAAAGTTTAAAAACAGTGGTTAAATAAATATTCAAAATACAATGCCATGTGGTAGAGTTTCCTTAAATGTATGTTTAAAATTTAATATGTTACATGTTGGTTTTAGATAAAAATTACAAAATTACATACAGGAATGAAAATGAATATAGAAATCTAAATACGGGAGTACAAATATATGTATATATCTGTTGGCTTGGGTATTCCTTCTCCTGCTGGAGGGGAGTATATGGTCCGATTCTTGTGGACGTTCAAGGTCGGCTTCTGAATAGCGATGCTCACCGCTTCCGTTATTAAGAGGCGACCATAGTTGTCTTCTCTGTGCACGACCTGGGTGCCTTCTATGAGCTCTTGTAGAGATGGCTTCCTGTCGTGAAAATCTATGTAATGTTGATGGATGGCCCCTTGATTTCTATGAGCCAGCAGACGTCTCCGAAGGGTCGTTGTAGTGTGCCCGATGTAGTTTTGGCTGTGAGGTTTACACACCTCTGGACAAGTAAATTTGTAAACTACATTCGTGCACATCTCCTTCGGTCCCCCCGGAGCGGTGCTGTTCTTCATTATTAAGGCTGCTACAAGGTTGGGCTTACTATATATCTGAGGCTTATTTTATGGTAAGGGGCTTTTGGGGTTACGCCTCTGTTTATTATCCCGCGTAGTGTGCAGCAATCCTCCTTGTATGCAGACCCATTATGTACACGATGGTAAATAATCAAGTTCTCCTCGTTTTTCGCCATCGTGTTGGTGGTAAAAATTCGTCCATTTTCTTTTTATTGCTGCTTCGATAATTTGATCTGCATACCCGTTGTTTGTCAGCAGTTGGCGAATTCGGTTGAGTTCGTTATGTATATCTTTCCATGATGAGCTGTGTGAAGGCTCTGTTGACATACGCACTCACGACAGACTTTTTATATGTGTCCGGGCACTCCCCACGTGCGTTCAAGCAACGGCCAGCGTTCGTTGCTTTCGTATACACGGTCGTCTTAAACTGTCCTTCTTGTTGTTTTACCAGGACATCAAGAAATGGCAAAGTCTTCTGCTGGCTGTGCTCTGTGGTGAAGTTGAGCACTGAGTTTCTTTTCAGAGCATCTGCTAGTTTTTTGGTATCTTCAGGCTCTTTTATTGTGACGAATATATCGTCGATGTACCGCCCATAAATCCTAGGTTTTTGATGTTTTCTAAATGTCCCATTTCCTTCGACGGTGGCCAGTGTACCATTATTTGCAAGATGGACCCCTAGTGGGGAATCCCATGGCGACTCCGTCTACCTTGTCGAAATAATTCCCCTTGATGAGAGAGAAAAAGGTGGCTTCTGTAGTGCTAGCTTTCAGCATCTCTCGGAGGACATCTTCGGAAATGGGCAGCGGGTTCTTCTCGGACCTGTATACACGATCAAGAATGATGTCGATCGTTTCTTCGACGGGAACGTTCGTAAACAAACTCTCAACTTCGAGTGAGGCAATGTCGTCTTCTGGTCCTTTTTCCTGTAGGAGATCAACTAAACTCCACCGCTGATTTTTCACCAGAAATTGGGACGAACGAGAATCGGAAAAAACTTCGTCGGTATGAAGATACCTGCAAGAAACTTATTGATGCCACTAAAGCAATTGCTTTTAACGAAAATTGTATTAGAGAAAAAACTATGCCCTAAAAGTATATATATGTATATATATATATATATATATATATAGATATATATATATATATAATATATATATATATATATATATATCTATATATA
This sequence comes from Macrobrachium nipponense, assembly GCF_015104395.2. NCBI lineage: Eukaryota > Metazoa > Arthropoda > Malacostraca > Decapoda > Palaemonidae > Macrobrachium > Macrobrachium nipponense. The sequence continues at coordinate 52,416,444 of NC_087214.1, forward strand.
TATATAGATATATATAATATATAATATATATATTATTATTATTACCAACCACAAGAGAACATATATATATATATATATATATATATATATATATATATATATTATTATTATTATTATTTTATTACCAACTCAAGAGACGACAAATTCTCAAAATTGTAGAGGGTCAGCTTAATGAGTTTGTGAATCCTTCCTTGAGCTGGAAAGGTTAATCGTAATTTTCCGTCCACCTCTTTCTTGCTTTTTTCTCATAGTCGTAATTTTCTCATATTAATATTTCTACTTTCTCTTCGTCAGTAGGCTCCATGACGTAGCACACACTCGCTAACGCAGCCGTCTCTTGCGATATATATTGTTGTGTGACCTCACAAACCATTGGAGGCTGTTTGTTCCATAATAATCCTGACAGTTCCAGTTCTTGCCTTCCTGTAGCATGTCACTGTTGGGGTTTGTCCACGCTGCAGTGAACTACGTCACAAACACACGTCGAGACCTCTTCACAGACACATTACAAACAGGATGAATCAAGGCAACGAATTATTCGTAGTTCTAACTGGTGCTTCTTCTTACGATGATGATTTAGCATTTTGCCAAAGGTTCGTTCTCCAATTACGGTTGCCGACTTATTTTCAACCGGTTGATATTTGTGCAATAAGTTGACGACGCTGGTATATGACGTGTTGTGCGTATGGTGCACAATGTCAGTATAGGCCCTCTTGTAGAATAATGATCTGGCATAATTCCTTCACCTTCAGACAGCCCATTTTCTTTGTATTGTAGCATCTAAGGGCTTCGTTGAGGCCTTGGTTAAAGATCCGTTTCATATATTAAAGACTTTGCTATGGATACTGAACCAAGAGATAAAGTCTCCCGAACCATTTTCAAGATGAGAGGTACAAATATGTACGAGACAAATCGTCATTTAGTAGACACATCTCATGGTGTCGTTGTGAGGACGCTGAAACAAATAATAAACAAACAACCCTTTAACCTGTCATTTCCCGAAGCCTTGGTTTTGATGAACCAAACATGAACTCATTTCTGTGGAACTAGTAAATGAATTGGCTCAATTCCGTCAGTAATTCTTTTCCTCACGTGCGGGCAGGGTCATCATTTCCCCTCAACCTCAGTCGCTGAAGATTGAAGGAACAATTCTTTACTATTTCTTGATGGAGCAGATTACAAGAGCGAAGGGACTGAAGCCTTTATGCAAAATATGTCTGGAATGAATCTTGTTGATTCATTTTTGCATCTTTTCTATTATTTCCATGCTTTGGAATTCTTTCTCCGTCTCTGTTCTCCCGATTCATAACTGCCCTTCCTTCCTTCCTTCATGAGACAGAAAAGTTCATCACTTCCTTCCTGGTTATGCAAGGTCACTCATCCTACTTCATCCAATTTCATGTTTATTTCATTTCGGGCCTTGGCTAGAAAGGGGCCGCCACAGTTTGTCATTTTAATTAACGTAGAAAGGGAGGGTTGAACGCTGAGTAAACTGAGGAGAGTTTCATGTTATCAGGGAAGGAAGGCCTACTCAGCTGAGTGTGTAGAGGTATAATGATGCAAAACTTCGAAACAAAACGAAAATACATTTACAAAATGAATCAGGTTGGTATATAAATAAAAATAAAAAGGCAGGTGATAAAAGCCTCGTCGTCCAAGGGATACTCTCAAGGATCCCAGAAATTATGCTTGCATAGAGGACAAAATAAAACTCGCACAACGACATGACGTGATCATAATTCTAAGGAATTTAAAATAAAGTCGTTTGGAAAACTTTAAATCTGTTAGATGTTCGGTTGGACACTCAAAATCTAGTTGGGATAAAGGGTGACGTTTTTAAGACGGTTGAGAAGGAAACGAGGGCTAAGCTAACATCAGGTTTTTGTGAGATATTTATCAGTCTTGCTGTCATGAATGGTGTTTGCTAAATGACTTCTAATATTTTGGTATTTTGGCCCCGTCAAAGCACGTCTGCTTCAGGCTACGTGATTTCTCAGTAGCATCTTTTTGCATAGACATATTTTCCTTTTTTGGCCTCTGTAAAAATTACTTTACAAACTTGGGTACCAGTTTTACTGTCATTTGAAAAGTGAATTATTTTAGTTTAACGTAAATGTGTTCGAAAAGGAAAATAGACGAAAACGCAAAACAACGTGTTTAATCTAACTTGAACCTCAACTTTATAGTAAACCTTGCTGTAAGAAATGATCATTATAAATAGAATGTGCATTTTTTGAAGTTTACGCCAACTATTGTACGGTAGCAGGTAAAGATGGATACAAAACATGTTTATGAATCGGACTGCGTTTTCATGTAGAAATATTTTTTTACCATTTTTTTGTTTTATAAGAAAACTTCTCAGACTAGATGCGTGGTGTTTATTATATCATGACATCTTAAAATCAACCAAAAAAAAAAACATAAATGTTTCTCAAAATGAATTGGTATCCTCAAATGATGCTTCTGCTATAGATGGGAAAAGTTCATGCCCTCTCTCTCTCTCTCTCTCTCTCTCTCTCTCTCTCTCTCTCTCTCTCTCTCTCTCATCTCTCCTTTTCGTTGATGAACCAGGATATTCTTAATAAAATGGAATTCACATTTGACTCTGTTTAAAGAACTTGTTCTATATGCTCATTACTTATTGATAAATGATACTTTTCGATATCATCACCCCATAACGAAAATTGCTTATATAAGGATGACTTTTGAGGAAACAGCAGCAGCTTTAGAATACATATTTTGCCAGATTCGTGTGCATATGGACTCCCCCTGTGGGAAAGTAATAATCTTCATACGCCTGTCACTGGCTTTTATACACAACAACACACACTCACTCACACACACACACACAACACCACACACACATATATATATATAAACAGTGGTTAAATAAATATTCAAAATACAATGCCATGTGCTAGTGTTTCCTTAAATGTATCTTTAAGATTTAATGTTACATGTTGGTTTTGGTTAAATTACAAAATTACATACAGGAATAAAAATGAATATAGAAATCTAAATACAGGAATAAAAAAAAAATTATTTTATAGTATGCATAAAGGTACAAGTCAAGATAATTTCTGTTTATACATAAAATTCGTGTAAACTTAAATTTGAGTGAGTGAGCGAGTGAGGTGTGTGTGTGTGTGTGTGTGTTAACGGCTGCAGATTCGTGTTGGGCGGATCTCAACGACCTGAGCAAGGATGTTACTTGGCTCTCGCTCCGTTATTTTTCACCCGGTTATGGGGTAACTGGGTTTATTGGTGTGAAACACACGCTGTCCTCGAGCACCGGACGCAAGTACGACAGGTGGTGCTCGCTCACAGCCTCTGTGTGAATATGCTGAATCACCAGCAGAGGAGTGCTTGATCTCCTTCACACGATACAGTCCCATATATGAGGTTCGAGCTTGTGTTTCGACAGTTGCATTTCCTTCAAGTAGATTTGATCTCCAATCTGTATTGGGGAATCGTGAGCCCGAAACCGTCTGTTGTACCGCAAGCGGTACTTTTCGTTTGCCCTCAACAGCAGACGTTTGCATAGCTTGGAACGCTCGTCGGTTGTGTTACAAACCACACCCGGTACTGTTCCACCATGTAAAGGGGCATCTGTTGAGGGTCCAAGACCACCGAATACGGCAGTCGAATGTCTTGTCCATACATCAAGAAGAAGGGTTTGTCCCTAATCGAGCTGTTATATGCGGCATTAATAGCCATTTCAGCCGTCTGCAACAGAGACGGCCAGGAAGTCGGATTATCCCCGATGAGTATTTTAAGATGTTGACTACCTCTCTGTTGTAAGACTCAACGCAGTCCGTTAGCAGACGGCCGATAAGCCGCGATGGTGACATGGTCTACTTGTAAGAGGGCCGTAAACTCGCAAATTAGTTCATTTACGAACTCACGGCCGTTGTCCGACACTAGTTATTCCTGTGACAGATACCCGAATCTATTTACCAGGGAATGCAACGCTTTAGACACTTCTTTTGCCGATTTGCCTATCATTGTGTACACGTGTGAAATGCGTGAACGCATCCACAAACACACAAATATATCTAGGTTGTCCTTGCACTGAAGGTAGTGGTCCTACCACATCCATATGCACTCTATCCCACTTTACCGGCACCACTGGCCATAATCGGGCCTTTGGAATCACCGTTCTGTGTTTTTTCATCATGTTGCATACACGACAATTACTTACAAATGTAGTTATGTCCCTACGCACGCCAACCCAAAAGAAGTGCTCACAGGCTCTTCTAAGAGATCTTTCTATGCCTACATGTCCAGCATAAGGGCTAACATGAATCAATGTGTATGGCTCTCTCTACTAAGGCTCGAGGAAGAACGACTCGGGCTCGGACATCTCCGGGCCTTTTTTCATATTTACACAACAAGACGTCTTCCTCAATGAAGAACGCGTCTTTTGACAAATGCATAGAACTCGGGAACTCATTGCTCTCACCTTTCACACAAACCTTGATCTGACTAATCCAAGCTTCAAACGCCTGACTTTCAACCAATTCTCGCACACTCCAACCACAAAAATCAACCACACTTTCATTCTCTGGGCATTTATTCTGGAATCCCCCGGACGGAGTTCCACCTGCAGTTAAACCAGCTACCGCCTCGGCACTCCCATTCATCTGAGAGTGCTTGCGAGATTCCCGTTTTCTGCGCGTCGCGCTTACATTTGTTTGACTGTCATTGTTCGGAACTGTCGAAACGTTGCTGGCACTATTGCCTGCAGTGCCTGTGCCACCAACGTCACGAGGTTTCTTTTGTCGTTCTTCCTTGCGCCTTGCTGCACGAGTTGTTACTCTATGATGTTCCTGGAGAGAGCATCAGCCACCCTATTAATTTTCCCTGGGATATGTTCAATCTTTACGATGTCAAACTCTAAAATTCGCTCGATCCATTGAGCTTGGCGATTTGTAATCTCGCTCTTCTTCAGCGGGTATGTTAATGGTTGATGATCTGTGAAAATCTTTATTTTGTGTCCCAGCAAAAAATAACGGGGTGTCTCCAGCAACCATAAGACCGCCAAAGCCGCCTCTCAATCGAAGGTACTATAATTTTTCTCTGCCCCCTTTAATGCGCGCGATGCAAAACAAACTAGTCTTTCATTACCTTTATCGTCAATCTGGGAGATTACTCCTCCTATCGCAATATCACTTGCATCTGTGGTCACAAAAAAAGGGCGATCTAACCTCGGATAAGCCAAGAGTTCGTCGCTCATTAGGGCATCTTTTAATTTCTGAAAAGCTTCTTCCTCTTTCTCACCCCATTGGATATGCATCCTTAATACGTCTAACGGTCTCGCTATCTGTCCGAAGTTCCTATGAACTTCCGATAGTAACCCGCAAGTCCGAGGAAGCTGGTTACATCTTTCGCATGTGTTGGTCGGCACAAGGCTTAAGGCCTTCGGAAGTTACTATAACTGATTCACTTAAGGTAGATTCTCGCATGAGCCTTATTCTTACGAGACGTTTGTTTGGTGGCTGCTGATTGGCTGGTACCGGGAGGTAGGTAGCTCCCAGCCAATCAGCGGCCGCCAAACTAACGTCTCGTATGGCAATAAGGCTCACTCAAGAATCTACCTTAAGTGAACCAGTTATAGGTGTCCCAAAAATTCTACTTCGGGCTGGAAAAACTTACATTTTTCTAAATTTATTTTCATCCCATGACGCCTTAATGCTTCCAAAACTTGTATCAGGTTACCTTTATGCTCCTCTACAGTAGCACCAACTACAATGATATCTAAATATACAAAAACCCCAAGGCAAATTATAGAAGCTAACACGGACATCATTACTCGTGAAAAATGAGCAGGGGCGTTCTTTAATCCAAAGGGAAGGAAATTATATTCATATAGCTGATTATTCGCTATAAAGGCCGTTTTCTCTTTACTCTCATTATCAAGGGGTATTTGATGATAGCCAGACTTGAGATCCAATGTGGTGAAAAATTTACTCTCCCTTACTTTAAGCAGAAGTTCCTCGATCGAGGGCAATGGATAGGCGTTGTCCTTGGTAATGGCATTCAATCGTCTATAATCAACACAGCCTGAGAGAGCCATCTTTTTTCTTAACTAAAACGATCAGAGAAGCCCAGGGAGACTCACTTTCCCGTATCATACCCTGATCCAGCATCTGTTTTATCTTTTCCCCAATGACAGGCAGGTGTTCTGTAAGGCTTACTTTGGATAGGGGGATGATCTCCTGTTTCTATTTTAAAAGGTAACTTATCTATTCTCCCTGGAGGCTCTTCTCCTATCACCAGTGTGTCTTGATATTCCCTTACTATTTCTCCTACGCAACTATGGTAATTCAAAGGTGTTGCTTTAACAGTTGTTTGCAATAATTTTCTAAGCCGGGTTTCACCGTGACCTTGACTCTGGGTAGTCAAGGCCGACACTGCGTTATTGGCTTCTACAAGGGAACACACTTCCAAATCACATAGACTCGTTACTTAATTCTAATCTACTACTACTCACATTTACAAAAGGGACAGTTGCCTTGCCATCGCCGATGGTAGCGACACCAGGCAACATAAAGTCTGCCCACTTTCTATGGGGATTTATATACACCAACGTTCCCTCTTGTAGTTTCCTTGCCGGGACGAGGGGAAAGTAGTAGAGATAGGCGGGGGGGATCACCTCCCCCACCTCAGGGCTAGCGGGCACCACTCCCGTATCCCCCGTGGCGGCCAGGGCAATTCGGACAACTTCTTTTGCTTCCCCCAGACTGTTTAAATTCTTCACAAAGACCCTCACTGACAATTATTCATGCTGGGCAGTAATTACTCTCCTCGTCTCCCTTGTGCCAAGGAAAGATCCCAGCTGACCCTCCTTCCTCTCTCCACGTTGCCTTCCCCTTTCTCTTGAGGGAGGGGAGGAGTGTCTTGCTACACTCCCTTGCTGTCGTCAGCCGCCATCCGACGGCTGTCAGCTCTCCTTACTTCTACATCATTCTAACTTTCTAACAGCTTGGTCTATACCAGACGAAGCTTACAGCTCACACTCCCCCATTCATCCTGAAGGTGAATACCGTCTCCTCAACGGCTAGAGGGGCTAGGGGAAGGAGGAAAGTGCCCATCTCCTTCCGACCCATTCCCGCTCTTGAGGGGGGTGTGCTGTCCTGTAGGGGGAGTCCCCTACTACGACAGTCTCACTCTGCTACTCTTAGGGGGGAGAACTGGTATCCCTCCCGCTGCCCAAAAGGGTTTCCCCTGTTCTCTTGGGCGCACACAGCTGACTCCAGGCACTCTTCTTTCCCGCCAAGGAAAAAGAATTTTGGCGGGCGTGCATTGCCGTCCGCCATCTTTGATCCGGTTCTTGGCATCGCCGATGGTTTGCGAAGGCACTACTAATCACTGTGCAGATGATCACCTCTTTCCACTTGCTATCGTAACCAGCGTCTGGCTGGTTTTGATTTGAGGAGTGCAAATCTTCTCTCCAATAATACGACACTCGTCCTTTCTGTCTTTCCCTCGCTTATACACTGCATACAGTTTTTCTAATCTGTTGGCCGTTTTATGTACAGCGGGTGTGCGTGTATTCGCCCGTTTCACGAAGTCTCGTGCTCGGTATTGCAATATCGCACGCCGACTTTCTTCGCTATCTACCGCTCATTACTTTGGCATTAGTTACGTGAAGGCAAGCTCAGTTTTGCATTAATTAACGTATCACTTCGACGTCGGCCCTTTGGTGTTATTGTTTCATATGACCGCTCCGTCGTGTATTTTCCGATCATAGACACTGAACAGTTAGTCACCGAATCCGCGCCTCGCAAGACCCACAATCGCTATATTTAATATTAAATTAGCGCTTCGCAGTGTACCCCGCACCTGACACCAAAAATTATGACCCCGACTTGGGTCGCGTGGGATTCTTAAGTTACTGTGGGTCATGCAGAAATCAAACGCTCAGTGATTAATTTAACGCCGGTCTTATATTCTAATGAATTTACACAAGGGCCCGAGTGAAATGAACTTAATATCTACAGTACCGGCGAGGTTGAGACCGAACGAGGGAACCGGCAGAGGGCACGAGGGGGAACGGCACGTCCACCCATTTGCTTGACCGACGGCTAACTGACTTCCTCAAGGGGAAACCTTGGCATTCTCTCTCTTTCCTTCAATACCACACAAACCCCCCGATATGTTCCTTCTTGGATCTGATTGGTTGCGGCACCTCTCCTTAGGTCCTATGGACCAATGGTTTAAGACATAGTTGACGCTAAGGACCAACGAAACTTTTGGGGGGGATGGCTTCGTGAGAGGTGACGCTCTTTTTAATCCTGAGAGAATGACCGTTGACCTACATGGCGTCTTGTGAGATGTTAAGATATTCTTGGGAAGTTGTTTATAAGCCCTTTTGAATGGCTTATATATTAAATAATATATCTAATAATATATATATATATTTATATATTTATGTCTATATAATTATATGTCTATATAAATTATATATAGCTATATATATATCTATATGATAAAATAATATAATATATATAATTATATATAGTCATATCTATATTGATATAAATATATATTAATATATATCTATGGATTTATAATTAATATATATATATATTATATTAAAATATATTAATAATTATATATATATATATATATAAATATATATATATATATATATAATATATATATATTATCTAATTATATATATATATAATATGTTTACTATATATATTTATATATATTCTAATCTATATATATATATATATATTATCTATATATTCTATTATATATATTATATATATAATCAGTATTATTTATATATATATATATATATATTATCTATATATATTCTATATAATATATAATATATCTTATTATATATAATATATATTATATATATAATCTATAGTATTTATATATTTATCTATTTATATATATAATATCTATATATATATATCCTATATATATATATATATTATACATATATATTCTATATATAAATATATATGAATATAAATAGGTATCAATAAAATAATATAGCCTGTTTATAAAGCAATCAACTTAATCAGACGAAAAAAAATAAACAGCTAAGATACAAAGGAGATGCAGACAGTTAAGCAAACTGTAAGGAAAACAGAACAACAAATGGAAAGACAGAATAATAAATAAATATAATAAGTTCAAAAGAAACTTTGAGAAGGTTTTAAGTGTGCTAATAGAATAATCTCAAAAGTTGTGAACTATAAAGTTGAACGTACTCTCCAAAATAATGTCTGTAAATTTTCTACTTTATATAAAGTGTCCTTTTACATGTGGTAAGTCTTGGAAAAAAAACCCATTTTTGGCACTCCGATAGCCCGGTATTTAAAGCGACAATGCCACGAATTATAAGGGATATTAGGAAGACACGAAAACAAAAACAAAATGAAGACAGCGGGTGCGTTTCCATATGTCACGTTACTCTACCACTGGAATGGGGGAAAGTCTTGCCAATGAAACACTGGTCTGGGGGGTGTGGCCACCCTGACCCCATATAGACTCCACTATTCTGGGGGCGTGGCCACCCTGACCCCATATAGACTCCACTATTCTGGGGGGCGTGGCCACCCCTGACCCCAAATTGACTCCATTTGTAATATAAGCTCATGTACGTCACATGAGCTCTTAATTGACTCCATATGTATGATAAGTTCATGTACGTACATGAGCTCATAATTGGCTCCATTTGTCTTACAAGCTCAAGTATGTACATGAGCTCATATTAGGGGGGCGTGGCCTCCCCTCACCCCTGTGACGCACATAACTATAAAGGGAATAAAACATCCCTTCGATAAAGGGAACCATCTTTCGACCCCAACCCCAAATTGACTCCACTATTCTACTCCTTTGACGTCACGTAACTCTCTGGGAATAAAACCATTCTTTCAACCCCTGACCCCAAATTGACTCCACCTTTCCTACCCCCTGTGACGTCACGTAACTCTCTGGGAATAAAACCACCATTCTTTCAACCCCAACTGACCCCCCCCCAAATTGACTCCACTTTCCTTTCCTACCCGCCCTGTGACGTCACATAACTCTACGGGAATGAAACCACATTTCAACCCCTCACCCCAAATTGACTCCACCTTTCCTACCCCATGTGACGTCACGTAACACTCTGGGAATAAAACCATTCTTTCAACCCCTGACCCCAAATTGACTGCCACCTTTCCTACCCCCCTCCCTACCCTTTACCTCACTTGACTCACGTAACTCTCCGGGAATAAAAACCACAACACTTCAACCCTCACCCCAAACCTTGACTCCACTATTCTACTCCTGTGACGTCACTAACTCTCTGGGAATAAAACCATTCTTTCAACCCCTGACCCCAAATTGACTCCACCTTTCCTACCTCCTGTGACGTCACGTAACTCTCCGGGAATAAAACCAACATTTCAACCCCCCTTCACCCCACCCCAAATTGACCCCACTATTCTACCTCTGTGATGTCACGTAACTCTCTGGGAATAAAAACCATTCTTTCACCCCTGACCCACCAAATTGACTCCACCTTTCCTACCCCCTGTGACTTCACCTAACTCTCGGGGAATAAAAACCAACATTTCAACCCCCCACCCCAAATTGACTCCACTTTTCTACCCCTGTAACGTCACGTAGAGTAACTCTACGGGAATAAAACTTGGACCCCCACCCCACCCCGACCCCAAATAGACTCAGTTCACTGTTTTTTGCGACTCATGTCCCCTTTAATTGTTTTCAAAGTAACCGGGATGTTACCTCCTCCTCCTCCTATAAAATCTCTAAATTTATATATGCACATTGCGAATATACTCTCTTCTCTCCTCTCTCTCCCTCCCTCCCTCTCCCTCTCTCCCTCCCTCTCCCTCTCTCTCAGCCGTTACATTTTGTTTTATATATATATATATATATATATATATATATATATATATATATATATATATATATATATATATATATATATATATACACCAGCTGCTTAGATATTCAGAGTATCATGATAAAAGGATATTTGTCGACTGACTTCATCCACATGTGATACATTTTTGTTTATTTATTATACCGAGTTTGAAAGAGGTTGAAAATCAAATTACAGACGGAATTGTTATTTTATATTTGTAACCAATTCTAAATACAGGGGAATGAATTAATATTCCATACAAATACATACATTAGAAAAAACTGTACAAACACGAACGCGATAATATATGCATTCGCTTTTTCAAAAACAATACTTCAACGAAACATACGGCTACTATATATTTTTCTAACCTGTTCCTTCACATCAAAGCCCTAGTATATACCACAAACATCTTCTCCAGCACTTTCCCGACCGTTTTATCAAAGACAACGTTCATCTAAAACCTCAAAGCTTTTGAATTTAGCTAACAAGTTTTTCATATATAAATCTTCCACACACCTTTCCTCCAACAGGGATAAATTCTTTTTCATTATAGCCACGCAACATATTTTCCCAATTTTGCTCATTTCATCACTGAATGTAGCTAACACAGGTAAATATTGATTCAACCAAGTCGTATTAACTAGTCCGCTTTGACCAATGCCAGCGGGAAAGATAACATATTTGACATAGTCATACGATGATTTAAACTAATTCTTCCTTCAATTTCTTGACCGAAGAAAAAAAGTGATTGAACCTCATCTGTTTGCTATCTCTGCCCAAACGATCTGCGTGATCTTCATCTTTGGAATAAGCCACGCTCTTTTGCGCGTATTCATTATCTTCAATTGGAGCGCCGATACCGTATTGGGTTAATAAGGTAGCTATGGTGGGTAGATCAACTTCTTCGTCGCCTTCCCAAGATGTGATATTTGTTCACGTCTTGATGTGACAATCCTCAAGAGATAATGAACTACGAAAGCCCCACACTACCCAAGACCCCTTTATCACAATCACTGATTACAAACCTGTTGTGACAAAGCATCAAGCCTCTCCCAGCAATGATTCAGACTAACATGAATAAACAAGTCTTATCATTCCCTCACGCCAAAGGTCATCCACACATGACTCATTTTATCAAAATCAGTATCACGTGACTAAACAGCTCCGGTATCATTGTTCCTAAAATGTTAATAAGCCACCCACACACTCGCCATCTTGTTTTTCGCATGTCCCGCCCTCACCTTCCCACCCCTCCTCCTCCTCCTCTTCCTCCTCCTCCTCCCTCCCTTTTTATATTTCGCCACGTTTCGATTTGTTTTTTAATGGCTATATTCCTTAACATCCAATCTTTAACCCCTGCCATTTCAATGAAGTAGCGATAATTCGAATATTATCAACGTGGGTTTTTTTTATTCCCTTGAAATTCTCGAGCTATATCTAAAATATTATAACCTGCGAGTGGATGAGTTAAATCTCCTTCTTCATTCCATTCAACCGTGTTAGAATCTTGTAAGTGCTTAACAAAAGCCGTAACGTATGACTTTTGAGGTTCTTAAAAAAAAAATATTGGAATAATACCTGTTAAATCGGGATTGCTCTTTTTGCGAGTCATGTCCCCTTTGATTGTTTTCAATGTAATGGGGGTGTTTACCACCTCCCCTCCAGTCACTGCACCTACATTTTCTTTAAGAGGAGGAGGAGGTGGTCCCGTGAGCGATATAGCCGGCATAGGTGGTTTTTGGATATTAAGGGAGACGTGTCCGCTACTACTAACAGCTGCCGTATCCAACTTGCCAGTACCCTCCAGGCTATTAGTATCACCATCACAAACCTCTTTTCTATTCATTAACCTCTCGTAGGTAATGGCAGGGATAACGTAAAACTCCTTCATTTTCAATTAAAAAGACTCCCTACCAAACTCGCAGCAATAGGCAATAAAACCGATAGAATAGTCCCCCTTTACGACTTTTCAGTATATTTTTTGTTTCTTCTTATATGGACGTTGTTTTCAAGACACAAGATGAATTTCTCGTCTACAATTTCTTAAGTGTTTAATAAACTTCTTATCCTGAGTTAGATTACCACAAAGAAAATTTCTAAAAATTTCTGAGAGAGTAGACACCAAACCACTGTTTAAGATGGGAATGACTTTACTTCTTTCACTGGGTGATAAACCAGAGATGAATAAAATAAAGTTTTTATTTTTACGTATTAAAGGTTGCTTACGGTTCATATCCGTACAATTTGAGATTCATCAACCCAGGAATTGAATTGACTCGTATAAACCTTTCCAATGAAACGTAAATATTGAGTTTTCTTATCTTTCCTCCTCCTTCCCAGAATAGTGATATCATACGTTTCTGGTAGATTTGTGCGAATTAATTCTTCACGATAAAACACGCCCTTTATTTCTTCACCCGCTAAATCTTCCAAGAAGTATACGACCGGATTTTGCCTTGTATCCACTTTTCGGATTTTAAAAATTTCCAGAGTATTTTGAATTGTATATCCCCTCCTAAAAATTGCGTTCCGACGCTCATAGGCAATACGTGCAACGTCCTCAACATTCAAGAGTGAAATGGCGGGAGGATTAACGAGAACAGCCTTTTTATACATACTCGAGAATTGACGTTTCAATGTCATCTCTATCCGTTTTAATGCGTGAACCTCTTGGGGGCGGGGTGCGACCAAATTCTATGGGGGTATGATTATAACTCTGAACAATGTCGCGTAAGACGTTAATGTATTTTAAGGTATTCTTATGTGTCAGATATCTATATATCCGACCCTTAATAGTCCTTGACTCTTTCAGCTATAGAGGATTTGATTTCTCTCGAATAAACGCTATATAATTTTATATTTTTACTATCTAGATATTCTCTGACGTGTTTGTTATAATATTCCCTACCCTCATCGCTATTCAAACGTGAAATTCCCGAAAATTCGGTAGATTCGATAACCTTCTTCAAAGCGCGACGCATAGTAACACCATCCTTCTTTTTCAAGGGAACAATTTGTAGATATCTGGAAAACACGTCAATAAAGACTAGCAAATATTTAAACCCATTATTATACCGAGCTAATTTGGACATATCAGCTAAATCGGTGCTCGCTATTACTCTCGGTTTGGGTGACATGATTTTTCTTCTGGGGAATTTTTTGCGAGTGACTTTATGCCAGTGTGTAGGACTTTTGCCCAGCCCACGTAAGAATTCTTTAACATTTTCACGAGTAATTTGGCTATTCATATTTTTCGCTACTCTGAATAAAGAGTCCACCCCGCTGAAGCTACACACCCCGTGCATCTCCGTACAAAGTTTTTAGCAGTTTTATCCGTTCTTTATCCATATTGGTGTAAGCTATTTGATATTCCGCTTTCACCCTCCAGAATATTAGTTTCGGAGCTGTAACAGTTCAGGTGTTGACGGAGCGAAGTCTACTAACAAATAACCGCGTAGCAGTTACGTGATAGGGCCTTTTATATGTCCGAAAAGGCTGAAGCTTTTTGACGGCCGAATAACTGCCGACCTAAAGTTTCAATTGACTAAAATCACGATTTTTCATTAGAATATAATGTGAGCAATTCAAGCTCATACTTCTAACTAAACTTGCCCGAGTAAAACATATTCTGCATTATGAATATAACTGAAATAGATGAATGACGTCCCACTGTGAAGGCATTAGTCACAAATTTATTATTACTAGCCTCGAGGAAGCAATCATCGAGTATGAATAATAGACCTTTATTAACCTCCGTCTCCCCCTTTTCAGCGTAATCAAAGGGATTTAAAATTTCTTTGGATACTTTAAATTTGGGACTATTGAGGGATGCGTTTCGAGGGGGTGTTCAGATACCCCACAATATAAAATGTATTGGAAATGCTATAGAGTTCAATGATTTTTGACATAGGACGGACTTGCCACTGTTACTAACCCCACGATGATAACACGAGCGGGATTAGCGAACGGGTCTAACAACTGCCCAGGGAAGGGACCTGTCGCGGCCCATGATGTTAGCGCGTTTTAAGACTATAGTTATATACTTTACGCGCTCCTTTTTATATACAAGCCTTTAATAATAACTTAGGGTGAATTGGAAAGTGACGGCAATAGATATTTGTTTAAGTTTCCATCAATCAAATACATACAGGTTTTTCCTACAATATAAAAATAGAACATACAGTAAAAATGCAAACTATAATAAAAAATACAATATAATAATTCAAAAATATAAAAAACCAACTGTGTATATGATTATATAATAAAAATATATATTATAATATATTATATATTAAAATATATGAATATAAGATAAAATATATAGTAAAATATTTAACTGGAGGAGAGGGTGAAACCATTTCCCGTCGAGAAGTCAAAGACGTCGAAGAGAGAGAGGAAATTAACATTGTATATTTTACTATTCTCTCTTCCATGTTTGAACATCCTTTCACCCGTGGGAAATGATATGATGGATGTAGGGTCGGAGGAATAGGAGGAGTAGGAATTCTCGAGGTGCTAGGAGCGGGAATATTTAAAATTGGAGAGATTGCCGCTACTACCGGCGCCACCACTACCCTCTCTAGCTCCTCCTCCTCCTCCGCTATACCCTCCTCCACCCCAATGTCTGGATGTCCATACGCCAACGCTTATAAGGTGTCACATAATATCTCTTGTCCTCTAAAGGACAGAGAGATACCTTTCGCTGGCTCGTATGACACATCGTGCCTCCTACTCTTTGCAAATTGTGCACCATGAGTATAAGTAATCTCATTCTTTTCGATTACAGCTCGATACTGGTCATGTGGAATGGTCTTTTGCCGGCACCTTTGTACACCTTTCAAGGTGTTACTACGACTAGTTTCCGTCAGATACGAATAAACTTTAGGTTTAACGCCGATGAATTCCCTCATGAGTTCAGCCCCCGTTTCAACCTTCACTAACCCGAGTTCCCCCTTACGTGACTCATCATACAATTCGTGAGTTTGGGGAAATTACTCAAATCCATGTAGTGTCTGAGCACACCCTTCAGTTCCCGATTGAGGTTATCAGTCACCAGGGAAAAGATCAAGCTGTCAGTGTCCTGCGAAAGCCCGGCATCCCTTCTCGAGTGTGTTTCGAATTCGGAACTTACGGGAGAAACCCTTTCCAGCGAGTGCTATGCACACGTGGTCAAGGTTTGGAACGCCGCTAATTGCACCAATCTTCTAGATTACACCATTTTGTATTTGTTAATGGATGTGGGATTATTAGCCGACATTTATTTAGCTTGGAGGAAGGCTGCCATGGCGCAATTTGGACTAGACCCCGCCCGTTACCTGACTTTTAACCTCTCTCTCACTCAATGCTTTCCTATACTCCTCTAAAATTCGTCTCCCCCTCATTTCGAATGGTGAACTCTATCAATTAATTTGTAGAAACATCCGCGGCGGTTTTTGTAGTCTAGTTCGAAGGCAATGCGTAGCTAATAATCCAGAGTTAAATCCCAGTTTTAGGGTGGGTGATCCTCAATCATATATATTATACGTTGATTTCACCAGTTTGTATCCCACAGTTATGAGTAAATACAAAATGCCCTTGGGTGAAATAACTGAACTTTCCCCTGTCGAATTAGAAAGTTTTGTCGCTAGCGATATTACCGCCATTGATTAACAAGGGTGAATACGGTTATTTCATACTGCTCGATACCAAAACAGTTAGACGGGATGTTGCTCTACAGACAGATGATCTCCCTCTCGCCATTCATCACATGAATGTGACTCACCAGGATCTATCACCCTATAGTAAAAACCTAATGAATAAGTTCAAGGTGAAGCTACCCAAGAAAAATGTTAAGTTGACGGGTACGCATTTACCCATGCGTAATCACTTGATCTGTCTTCCCTTATTACAAACGTTGATAAGGCTCGGTCTCGAAGTTGATGTAATAAGGAAAGTGTACAAATTCAAACAGGATTATTTGAGGGAATATATTCTGGAGAATGCCGAGAGGCGTGCTAAAGAGACCGATCCGGACAAGAGGAACACAATCAAAATCATAATGAACGGTCTTTTCGGTGTCACTATTAAAAATTCATTTGAATTATTCTACCCGAACTGTCGTCACCACCGGTGAAGCCTCTCTCTCAGGAATGTGTCCAAACACACGTACAAGTCTTGGAAAAACTGGGTAACGACAGGTACATTGTAAACCATTGCAAAGAGTCTGTTATGGCTGAATCCCCGATTTATATCGGTTTCAGTATACTAGACATGGCGAAGGATATGATGTATCGGTTTTATTACGACGTTCTTCGAAAGCAGTATGGACACCGAGTTCAGCTCCTTATACCGACACTGACAGCTGATCTTTTCCCTGGTGACTGATAACCTCAATCGGGAACTGAAGGGTGTGCGCTCCAGACCCTACATGGATTTGAGTAATTTCCCCAAAACTCACGAATTGTATGAGAATCAGTAAGGGGGAATCGGGTTAGTGAAGGTTGAAACGGGGGCTGAACTCATGAGGGAATTCATCGGCGTTAAACCTAAAGTTTATTCGTATCTGACGGAAACTAGTCGTAGTAACACCTTGAAAAGGTGTACAAAGGTGCCGGCAAAAGACCATTCCACATGACCAGTATCGAGCTGTAATCGAAAAGAATGAGATTACTTATACTCATGTGCACAATTTGCAAAGAGTAGGAGGCACGATGTGTCATACGAGCCAGCGAAAGGTATCTCTCTGTCCTTTAGAGGACAAGAGATATTATGTGACACCTTATAAATCGTTGGCATATGGACATCCAGACATTGGGGTGGAGGAGGGTTATAGCGGAGGAGGAGGAGGAGCTAGAGAGGGTAGTAGTGGCACCGGTAGTAGCGGCAATCTCTCCAATTTTAAATATTCCCGCTCCTAGCACCTCGAGAATTCCTACTCCTCCTATTCCTCCGACCCTACATCCATCCATATCATTTCCCAGGGTGAAAGGATGTTCAAACATGGAAGAGAGAATAGTAAAATATACAATGTTAATTCCTCTCTCTCTTCGACGTCTTTGACTTCTCGACGGGAAATGGTTTCACCCTCTCCTCCAGTTAAACGGGGTCGTATCACACCTTGACCGGGTGTCATAGTTTGTATATTTTACTATATATTTTATCTTATATTCATATATTTTAATATATAATATATATATAATATATATTTTTATTATATAATCATATACACAGTGGTTTTTTTATATTTTTGAATTATTATATTGTATTTTTTATTATAGTTTGCATTTTTACTGTATTATGTTCTATTTTTATTATTGTAGGAAAAACTGTATGTATTTGATTATGGAAATTAAACAAATATTATTGCCGTCAACTTCCATTCACTCTAATTATTATTAAGGCTTGTATATAAAAAGGAGCGCGTAAAGTACATAACTATAGTCTTAAACGCGCTAACATCATGGCCACGACAGGTCCCTTCCCTGGGCAGTTGTTAGACCCGTTCGCTAATCCCGCTCGTATTATCATCGCGGGGTTTAGTAACAGTGGCAAGTCCGTCCTATGTCAAAAAATCATTGAACTCTATGAAACGCGTTTCCAATACATTTATATTGCGGGGTATCTGAACACCCCCTCGAAACGCATCCCTCAATAGGTCCCAAATTTAAAGTATCCAAAGAAATTTTAAATCCCTTTGATTACGCTGAAAAGGGGGAGACGGAGGTTAATAAAGGTCTATTATTCATACTCGATGATTGCTTCCTCGAGGCTAGTAATAATAAATTTGTGACTAATGCCTTCACAGTGGGACGTCATTCATCTATTTCAGTTATATTCATAATGCAGAATATGTTTCATTCGGGCAAGTTTAGTAGAAGTATAAGCTTGAATTGCTCACATCATATTCTAATGAAAAATCGTGATTTTAGTCAAATTGAAAACTTACGTCGGCAGTTATTTGGCCGTCAAAAAGCTTCGCCTTTTCGGACATATATATAAAGGCCCTATCACGTAACCGCTACGTTATTTGTTAGTAGACTTCGCTCCATCAACACCTGAACTGTTACAGCTCCGAACTAATATTCTGGGTGAAACGGAATATCAAATAGCTTACCAATATGGATAAAGAACGGATAAAACTGCTAAAAACTTTGTACGGAGATGCACGGGGTGTGGGTAGTTTCAGCGGGGTGGACTCTTTATTCAGAGTAGCGAAAAATATGAATAGCCAAATTACTCGTGAAAATGTTAAAGAATTCTTACGAGGGCAAAAGTCTTACACACTGCATAAAGTCACTCGAAAAAAATTTCCCAGAAGAAAAATCATGTCACCCAAACCGAGAGTAATAGCGAGCACCGATTTAGCTGATATGTCCAAATTAGCTCGGTATAATAATGGGTTTAAATATTTGCTAGTCTTTATTGACGTGTTTTCCAGATATCTACAAATTGTTCCCTTGAAAAAGAAGGATGGTGTTACTATGCGTCGCGCTTTGAAGAAGGTTATCGAATCTACCGAATTTTCGGGAATTTCACGTTTGAATAGCGATGAGGGTAGGGAATATTATAACAAACACGTCAGAGAATATCTAGATAGTAAAAATATTAAAATTATATAGCGTTTATTCGAGAGAAATCAAATCCTCTATAGCTGAAAGAGTCATAAGGACTATTAAGGGTCGGATATATAGATATCTCACACATAAGAATACCTTAAAATACATTAACGTCTTGCGCGACATTGTTCAGAGTTATAATCATACCCCCATAGAAGTTTGGGTCGCACCCCGCAAGAGGTTCACGCATTAACGGATAGAGATGACATTGAACGTCAATTCTCGAGTATGTATAAAAAGGCTGTTCTCGTTAATCCTCCCGCCATTTCGCTCTTGAATGTTGGAGACGTTGTACGTATTGCCGATGAGCGTCGCAACGCAATTTTTAGGAGGGGATATACAATTCAAAATACTCTGGAAATTTTTAAAATCCGAAAAGTGGATACAAGGCAAAATCCGGTCGTATACTTCTTGGAAGATTTAGCGGGTGAAGAAATAAAGGGCGTATTTTATCGTGAAGAATTAATTCGACCACCAAATCTACCAGAAACGCTATGATCTCACTATTCTGGGAAGGAGGAGGAAAGATAAAACTAAAAAATCAATATTACGTCATTGGAAAGGTTATCCGAGTCAATTCAATTCCTGGGTTGATGAATCTCAAATTGTACGGATATGAACCGTAAGCAACCTTTAATACGTAAAAATAAAAACTATTTTATTCATCTCTGGTTTATCACCCAGTGAAAGAAGTAAAGTCATTCCCATCTTAAACGGTGGTTTGGTGTCTACTCTCTCGGAAATTTTTAGAAATTTTCTTTGTGGTAATCTAACTCAAGATAAGAAGTTTATTAAACACTTAAGAAATTGTAGACGAGAAATTCATCTTGTGTCCTTGAAAACAAAACAACGTCCATATCTAAGAAGAAAAATATACTGAAAAGTCGTAAAGGGGGGACTATTCTATCGGTTTTATTGCCTATTGCTGCGAGTTTGTTAGGGAGTCTTTTTAATTGAAAATGAAGGAGTTTTACGTTATCCCTGCCATTACCTACGAGAGGTTAATGAATAGAAAAGAGGTTTGTGATGGTGATACTAATAGCCTGGAGGGTACTGGCAAGTTGGATACGGCAGCTGTTAGTAGTAGCGGACACGTCTCCCTTAATATCCAAAAACCACCTATGCCGGCTATATCGCTCACGGGACCTCCTCCTCCTCCTCCTCTTAAAGAAAATGTAGGTGCAGTGACTGGAGGGGAGGTGGTAAACGCCCCCATTACATTGAAAACAATTAAAGGGGACATGACTCGCAAAAAGAGCATCCCGATTTTAACAGGTATTATTCCAATATTTTTTAAAGAACCTCAAAAGTCATACGTTACGGCTTTTGTTAAGCACTTACAAGATTCTAACACGGTTGAATGGAATGAAGAAGGAGATTTAACTCATCCGCTCACAGGTTATAATATTTTAGATATAGCTCGAGAATTTCAAGGGAATAAAAAAAACCACGTGATAATATTCGAATTATCGCTACTTCATTGAAATGGCAGGGGTTAAAGATTGGATGTTAAGGAATATAGCCATTAAAAAACAAATCGAAACGTGGCGAAATATGGGGAAAAAGGGAGGAGGAGGAGGAAGAGGAGGAGGAGGAGGGGGTGGGAAGGTGAGGGCGGGACATGCGAAAAACAAGATGGCGAGTGTGTGGGTGGTTATTAACATTTTAGGAACAATGATACCGGAGCTGTTTAGTCACGTGATACTGATTTTGATAAAATGAGTCATGTGTGGATGACCTTTGGCGTGAGGGAATGATAAGACTTGTTTATTCATGTTAGCCTGAATCATTGCTGTAGAGGCTTGATGTCTTCGTCACAACAGGTGTTGTAATCAGTGATTGTGATAAAGGGGTCTTGGGTAGCGGGGCTTTCGTAGTTCATTATCTCTTGAAGGATTGTCACATCAAGACGTGAACAAATATCACATCTTGGGAAGGCGACGAAGAAGTTGATCTACCCACCATAGCTACTTTATTAACCCAATACGGTATTGGCGCTCCAATTGAAGATAATGAATACGCGCAAAAGAGCGTGGCTTATTCCAAAGATGAAGATCACGCAGATCGTTTGGGCAGAGATAGCAAACAGATGAGGTTCAATCACTTTTTTTCTTCGGTCAAGAAATTGAAGGAAGAATTATTTAAATCATCGTATGACTATGTCAAATATGTTATCTTTCCCGCTGGCATTGGTCAAAGCGGACTAGTTAATACGACTTGGTTGAATCAATATTTACCTGTGTTAGCTACATTCAGTGATGAAATGAGCAAAATTGGGAAAATATGTTGCGTGGCTATAATGAAAAAGAATTTATCCCTGTTGGAGGAAAGGTGTGTGGAAGATTTATATATGAAAAACTTGTTAGCTAAATTTAAAAGCTTTGAGGTTTTAGATGAAACGTTGTCTTTGATACACGGTCGGGAAAGTGCTGGAGAAGATGTTTGTGGTATATACTAGGGCTTTGATGTGAAGGAACAGGTTAGAAAATATATAGTAGCCGTATGTTTCGTTGAAGTATTGTTTATGAAAAAGCAAATGCATATATTATCGCGTTCGTGTTTGTACAGTTTTTTTCTAATGTATGTATTTGTATGGAATATTAATTCATTCCCCTGTATTTAGAAATTGGTTCAAATATAAAATAACAATTCCGTCTGTAATTTGATTTTTCAACCTCTTTCAAACTCGGTATAATAAATAAACAAAAATGTATCACATGTGGATGAAGTCAGTCGCCAAATATCCTTTTATCATGATACTCTGAATATCTAAGCAGCTGTGTATATATATATATATATATATATATATATATATATATATATATATATATATATATATATAAAACAAAATGTAACGGCTGAGAGAGAGGGAGAGGGAGGGAGGGAGGGAGGGAGGGAGGGAGAGAGAGAGAGAGAGAGAGAGAGAGAGAGAGAGAGAGAGTATATTCGCAATGTGCATATATAAATTTAGAGATTTTATAGGAGGAGGATGAGGTAAACGTCCCGGTTACTTTGAAAACAATTAAAGGGGACATGAGTCGCAAAAAACAGTGAACTGAGTCTATTTGGGGTCGGGGTGGGGTCAAGTTTTATTCCCGTAGAGTTACGTGACGTTACAGGGGTAGAAAAGTGGATTCAATTTGGGGTGGGGGGTTGAAATGGTTGGTTTGTATTTCCCGGAGAGTTACGTGACTTCATAGGGGGTAGGAAAGGTGGAGTCAATTTGGGGTCAGTGGTTTAAAGAATGGTTTTATTCCCAGAGAGTTACGTGACATCACAGGGGTTAGAATAGTGGGGTCAATTTGGGGTGGGGGGTTGAAATGTTGGGTTTTTTTATTCCCGGAGAGTACGTGACGTCACAGGAGGTAGGAAAGGTGGAGTCAATTTGGGGTCAGGGGGTTGAAAGAAGGTTTTGATCTCAGAGAGTTACGTGACGTCACAGGAGTAGAATAGTGGAGTCAATTTGGGGTGAGGGGTTGAAATGTTGGTTTTTATTCCCGGAGAGTTACGTGACGTCACAGGGGGTAGGAAAGGTGGAGTCAATTTGGGGTCAGGGGTTGAAAGAATGGTTTTATTCCCAGAGAGTTACGTGACGTCACAGGGGGTAGGAAAGGTGGAGTCAATTTGGGGTGAGGGGTTGAAATGTTGGTTTTCATTCCCGTAGAGTTATGTGACGTCACAGGGGGTAGGAAAGGTGGAGTCAATTTGGGGTCAGGGGTTGAAAGAATGGTTTTATTCCCAGAGAGTTACGTGACGTCACAGGAGTAGAATAGTGGAGTCAATTTGGGGTGAGGGGTTGAAATGTTGGTTTTTATTCCAGGAGAGTTACGTAATGTCACAGGGGGTAGGAAGGTGGAGTCAATTTGGGGTCAGAGGTTGAAAGAATGGTTTTATTCCCAGAGAGTTATGTGACGTCACAAGGGGTAGGAAAGGTGGAGTCAATTTGGGGTCAGGGGTTGAAAGAATGGTTTTATTCCCAGAGAGTTACGTGACGTCACAGGAGTAGAATAGTGGAGTCAATTTGGGGTTGGGGGGTCGAAAGGATGGTTTTATTCCCTTATAGTTATGAGGACGTCACAGTGGTAGAAAAGTGGAGTCGATTTGGGGATAGGGGAGGCCACGCCCCCCTAATATGAGCTCATGTACGTACATGAGCTTGTAAGACAAATGGAGTAAATTATGAGCTCATGTACGTACATGAACTTATCATACATATGGAGTCAATTAAGAGCTCATGTACGTACATGAGTTTATATTACAAATGGAGTCAATTTGGGGTCAGGGGTGGCCACGCCCCCCCAGAATAGTGGAGTCTATATGGGGTCAGGGTGGCCACACCCCCCAGAATAGTGGGAGTCTATATGGGGTCAGGGTGGCCACACCCCCCAGACCAGTGGGAGTCTATATGGGGTTGGGGTGGCCACGCCCCTTTTGGGGTGTTTTTGGGGTGCCCGCCCCTTTTTAGGCCTCTCGTACGTACATTAGCTTATCGGAAGGGGGAGGGGGGGGGGGTGGGGGTAGCCACGCCCCTTGTGGTCGCCGGGGGGGGCGGGGGCGGGGCTTAGTGGAGTCTATATGGGGTCTTTTCCTCTACTAAGCCAAGGTAATATCCAGTGTGCCACAAAGGTACGGTGTTAGCTGCAATACTGTTTGTTATTATGATTGAAGACATAGACAGTAATGTTAAGGATTCGGTAGTGAGTAGTTTCGCTTATGACACAATAATAAGTAGAGAAATTACATGTGATGAAGATAGGAACGCTCTACAAAGAGACCTTAACAAAGTATATGATTGGGCAGAGGTAAATAGGATGGTATTTAACTCTGATAAATTTGAATCAATAAATTATGGAGACAGAGAAGGAAAGCTATATGCATATAGGGGTCCTAATAATGAGACAATCACAAATAAGGAAGCAGTTAAAGACCTTGGTGTGATGATGAATAGGAACATGTTATGCAATGATCAAATAGCAATTCTGTTGGCAAAATGTAAAGCAAAAATGGGAATGTTGTTACGGCACTTCAAAACAAGAAAAGCTGAACACATGATTATGCTTTATAAAACGTATGTTCGTAGTCCACTTGAATATTGCAATATGATACGGTACCCACACTATCAAAAGGATATTGCACAAATAGAGAGTGTACAAAGGTCCCTTACAGCTAGAATAGAAGAAGTTAAGGACCTTGACTACTGGGAAAGACTACAATCCTTAAAATTATATAGTCTAGAAAGGAGAAGAGAACGCTACATGATAATTCAGGCATGGAAACAGATAGAAGGAATAGCAGAAAACATCATGGAACTAAAAATATCAGAAAGAGCAAGCAGAGGTAGATTAATAGTGCCCAAAACTATACCAGGAAAAATAAGGAAAGCACACAGGACATTTATCCACTACGCACCAGCATCGATAATGCAGCGTCTATTCAATGCGTTGCCAGCTCATCTGAGGAATATATCAGGAGTGAGCGTAGATGTGTTTAAGAATAAGCTCGACAAATATCTAAACTGCATCCCAGACCATCCAAGATTGGAAGATGCAAAATATACTGGAAGATGTACTAGCAACTCTCTGGTAGACATTAGAGTGCCTCACACTGAGGGACCTGGGCAACCCGAACGAACTTGTAAGGTCTGTAAGGTAAGGTCTTCTCTCTCTCTCTCTCTCTCTCTCTCATTTTTTTTTTCTCCTGGTCTCCGGTTAACACGAACCCAGCATTCATGAATTCAGATTTTTGTCTCTTGGACCCACCAAAATTTAAATTCTCCACAGGTACACAGTTCTGTCTCTCGGTGCTGAGCTGAATGTTCCAAGTGACAGTTTTCCTTACTTTTTGTTTTTTTGGTTTTTTTATCATAAAACGGAAAACAGATGCGGTTCCCCTCCCCTGTCTTATGGTTGAAGGAAGGATTCGGTGCGTCACTATTATCCCAGGGACTACAATTCCAAAGGATTCAGTTCCTCCTTTATATTCTACCTACCGCAGTTTCGAATTTGGTGTCTGAAATCTCTGGCAAAGTGAAATTCCTAACACATGAGTCATTGTAATTGTAAAGCAGTAATATGACATAGTAAGTAATACCCTGATCTCTATCTTCACGAATTCCGAATGTTTTCCAAGACTCCTGCAGCTTTAAAATCTTTACTTTTTTCTTCCCGAGTCATAAAGAGAAGCATTGCCAGGGAAGCATATTAGCTTCATGCATCACCGGAATACCGATGCGGGAACGGAGAGGGAAACAAACAAACGTTCTCCTACTCTACTTGCCCTTTCCCTTTTTTTCTCTCTCTCTTTGTTGGCCTGTGTTATCTGTAGCATTGACAGTAGTCGTCTGATTGGCATATCAACTAAAGTTAGCAAGGTGACAGACACGACAGACAGGAGGCTGTCTCTGATATGAAACCAACGGAGGTCCATTCAGTACCTGGGACTTGCGAGCGACTGATATTTTAGGGTCTGAAGTGTTGAATCTAGGTCGGAGTCTGGTCTCGAGAGTGCAATGAAGTTTGTTTTTGAAGGATAATGGCCATAATTTGTTTATTGTAAGAATCAGTGTGTCTTCAACTCAGTGTTTATTTGTGGGAGTTGTAACCGGATCCTTCACAGAGTTTTGTCAAAGTGGATGGTGATATGATTAATGGTAACAGCAAAACACACGTCCCTCAAATTTCTAGGTGTTTGGCAGATTTGGTTTTTAAAAAATCAATATTCAATTCTTTTACGATATCAGTTGTTCCAGCAAATGAAAGTCCCGCACAATTTAATAGCAAGCAATCCTTGGAAACTCAAATGAATATAGTAATTCAATCATACGATCTCTCTT
This sequence comes from Macrobrachium nipponense, assembly GCF_015104395.2. Taxonomy (NCBI): domain Eukaryota; kingdom Metazoa; phylum Arthropoda; class Malacostraca; order Decapoda; family Palaemonidae; genus Macrobrachium; species Macrobrachium nipponense. Next base: position 52,442,776 of record NC_087214.1, read on the forward strand.
TCACCTTAGATCAAAGTCCGTCGTCACTGCCTCACCTTCAGCGAACATCGTCATCCTTTGGGATTTGGACACTGAATATTGGCAGATGTTCACTTGATGGAATGCTGATATCTCCCTTCAGTTCCACAACAGTAATTGATTGCTGGAAGGCACAGCCCTCTTTTGTTTTCTGATCAATAGTCAGAACTGATAAGAATTCTCTTCTTCTTTTCCCGTTTTGCATAATCCCTGAAGTCATCCTGGTTTTAGGGAAACGGTCTACCGTTTACTCCTGTTTTTAAAACTTTTCTCATATTTGTTATCTTTTCATTTGTCTTTACTCTTCATCAAATAAAATAATCCATCGCCTTTTGTGGCTTAACAAAGAAACTTGAGACGAGGCTGATTCCCGGAGTATCAAAACATGATAACATTTTGCAGCGTCATTCTTTGTCAAGTATTTTGCAGCAAAATAAAAACACTCATCAGCAGACGTTGAGACGCTTCTGGGAACGGCACAGGAATAGGAACCAGTAATGGGAGGAATTTTGCCGAAAGGAAAAGTTAGGAAAGACGGGAATGGAGAAAAGAATGAGTCTGAAATTCAAAGCAAAGATAAGGGAGAGAGAGAGTGTGAGGAGGAAAGTCTCTTCAGTAGGATAAAATATTGAGTTTGTCGAAAAAAGTAGGTATTCCCTTTTTTTTCTTTTTAAGGATTCATTACCGTATTTTGTATCTTTGAAATAGATAGAACATTAAATCAGGAATATACTATCGTATAAGGCCAGACCGAAGGTCCGCTTAACATAGTTGACTTTCCGGTTCCAATTAATAGAAATTTTTAAGAGTTGTTCCCAAGCTCTCTCTCTCTCTCTCTCTCTCTCTCTCTCTCTCTCTCTCTCTCTCTCATATATATTATATATATATATATATATATATATGTGTGTGTGTGTGTGTGTGTGTTTACATTAACTGTCTGTGAATTAGTAGTAGCGGGAAACGATCGTTAGCCAAATGAGTTCTCAAATGTTTCGGTGATAACGATGGTTGCATCGTTGACTATTCCCACTACTCCCTCTTCCAATACTACAGCTACAGATAATAATACTATTAACAGTGTTCATTGCCTACATTATTGCACCATTAACATTATTGTTATAATCATTATTATTTCTCTTTTCCGGAATATACTGAGAAAGCCTTACTAAAATATTCTGATTGCTCTTAGAGTCAACTGGCTTATTAATTTGAAGATAACTACATTGTCACATTTCTTGATAAAAATAACGAAAAAAGAAAAAATCCACAAATAAAGTTAGAAGGCATTTAGTTTTTTTATTAGAAGGCTTTTATTCAATGTTGTTTACTGTTCTTCCTCAATACTTTTAAAATTTTTTAGGTAAACAAGTTTATGAAGTTGATATCATTTCTCCACAGAGGACTTTACTCTGCGTATTTCTCGTCATAATAAGATTAAAGCAGTTGTTCCCAAACTGGGGGCCATAATCTGAGGATATGTATGTATAAAACTATTGGTTTTATACATACATGGGTTTATGCTTAGTGGGGGTGAGGGGCGGTGGGCCATGGACAATTATCCTGTATGAAAAGTGGATAACGACCAGGAGAAGTTTGGGAACCACTGAATTAAAGACTGTGCTTTCATTGGGGTTTCCGCATTATAGAGTTCTGGAGAGAGAGTGAGAGAGAGATATATTGTTTTTTATCTTAATTTGGTTGGTTTATGTTTCCTGTGTCCAAAGTGGTTAAAATTTATCCTGTATGCATATATATATATATATATATATATATATAATATATATATATATATATATATATATATATATATATGTAAGGCCTAGGGTTTTTGATTAATAATATATTGTCCATGTGTTCCCTGTGACCTATGGAATGTGGAGAACAGTGTAGAGGTGACGACCTGAGAGTAGCTGATGAATGAGTTTCTGGGGATGGCGTGAGATAAAAATGCTTAGTTCGAAAAGTCAATGCACGACAGTTTTATGAACTCTTCTCAAAGTGCCTTTGTGAAACTGGATGCAGCTAGAACCGTGAGGCGCTAGCGAACTGTGTGTTCGTATGTGCGTGTGCGCCTCTTTCTGTTAAAAGTGTCATACCCAAGCCTATGAGAAGGATTTTGACAAGAGGGCTTCAAGTCACAGGCAAAGATGCCGGGGCATTCGCCGGGAGTTTTTTATTGACAGTGTTTAGTGTCCGGTTGTTTGGGTAAGTGTTGAAGTGCTTTGGCCAAAGGGATGGCTTGTTTGATATCTTGTAAGATGTTCCATTTTATTAACTTTGTCTTTAATCTTGTGTGTGTACTTACCGGGATGTGTTCTGTATCTTTGAAACAGACGGATCTGGAATGCCGGGGGACAAAGAATTCCCAGAGGGGTGTAGACTTTTTTGGTGACTAGACATTGTACTGTTTTTGAGTTAGTCTGTAAGACTGGATTGCTTGGTTGATTGATTGATTTATTCTTGTAATAAACGTTAATGTTATGACGCAACTCTCTCATTTTCATTACCTGTTAGAATGGAGAGAAAGAGGGTAGAGAGAGAGAGTAGAGAGGGATTGCCGAGAGAGAGGAGAGAGAGAAAGGTTATGAGTAATGGGGTGTGTGTGGTCTGCCTTCCGTTTCGTGTCCACGCTTACCTTATGAATAATGGGGGGAGAATCATATATATATATAATATATATATATATATATATATATATATATATATATATATATATATATATATATAGATGAGAGAGATAGAGAGAGAGAGAGAGAGAGAGAGAGAGAGAGAGAGAGAGTGAGAGAGAGAGAGAGACGCCTCAGTTATAAACATATAGCTCCACTATTTGCGCCAATACCTTTTAATCCTTCTGACGCTGAGGAATTTCGTAGCAGAAATCCCTTAAATAAAAGTCCAAACTTTCCAACCGCTGAAAAACGTCTAAAGTTGCTCATTGCTTCCCTTTCGGAGATTTCTCTCAGCTGCTTCTTACCATAAATGGCCATTTCGGGATTTTTGGAGGTACTTCACCCCCACTTGCCACGAATGTAAATTCCGTTCAGATATATACGCAGTTTTGCTTATTGGTGATGGAACTTGAGTAAAAGAGGAGTCTCCCACTTCATTCCAGTATTTTGTTTATCATTTTGTGTTAACTGCAGCATGTACGATAGCCATATGTATTTATGGCTTGCCCATTTTAATTTTTTTTAAACCTTATAGTGCATTAATAAAAAAAAAGACTGAATGCAATAAAAAATTATCTCAGAATCGAGGCATAAAAAAAACAAAGATCTTTAAAAAAAACTTGAGACAGGCAAAGTGGTCAGGTACTTTCATCACTAAGATTTACAATCTGCATACCCGGAAAATTACTGCCGGTTGAAGGGTTACGTTTGTATTGAAAAATTTTATAGCTACATGACACGATTGCAGGAAATATTCTTTAAAGTATTTGAAAGCTTTGGCATATTTTCCTCTTGATGACACAATGTTATACAAGATTATATATGTCAGGTTAATTCTCTTTCTAGTTAATTCCTCAGTTTTAAGAAAATAACGTAGCTAGTAGACTCATAGCATCAAAAAGGATGGTTGAGACCAAAGTATATAGAATATATATATACCTTGGTTGAGACGGCAAATCTCGAACCTAGTGGCGGTCATATCGTCTCTGCTCTCGGATTAAGTCACCACCATCATCCTACATAACTTTCCCAGAGGTCTTGGTACAAATACTCTGCCTGACGAGACAGACAGACGACATTCTTAAAGTTGTGGTGAGGTTTGCTGCCTTTAGACTATCGCTGGAACAAAAAGGTAAAATCATATAGGTACACGTGCCATTCCATATAGTATGCTTTGTAATCCAGTTATCAAGATCCTTAACGATCATTGTTGTAAAGATAACTTTAAGACAAGGTTATTTCTATTATAAAAGGGTCAAGGGCATCGTGACCTAATTTCTCTTTCCCAGCCTGTGAGGAAGATGAGGAAAAGACCGGCAAGAAGAAAGTAGGAGCTTGACATAAAAAAAAGTTTAAGAACTCTGCCCCTTTGATGAAGGAATGTCATCTCGACGTGCATCCACACTGTAGTAAAATATGCTGTACACGCCTCAATGGTGTGGTCGGTTTGGTCTTGGCCTGCCACCTCGGTGGCCGCGAGTTCAGTTCTCGGGCATTCCATTGAGGCGTCAGAGATGAGTATTTCTGGTGATAGAAGTTCAATCTCGACATGGTTCGGAAGTCACGTAAAGCTATTGGCCACTAATCGCATACATATCAAAGACAGGTTGAAAACAAGTCAACGACCATGAGTGGAGAACGAATCTTTTGCTATTACTGGATAATCTCATAAAGCACGGGTTAGGATTGCAGATGAGTCCTTGACTGGTTTCCAGTCTGTTTGTAATGTGTGTAAGATAAGTCACCAACGTGTCTTCATGACATGCTATAGTGTAGAGTGGCGTACCCCAAGTCTTACTTCTTCAAAAAAGTGCATTTCTCGTGACAAGGTGTTTTCTCATGGGCAGAATTGTGATTATAATAATAGAACATTTCATAGCAAAGATTTTTTTTCGGAAAAATGACACCTTGTCAGATGGACATAATGTCGAAAGGACATTTTCACTGATGGAACATTTCAGTTGTCTGACCTTCCATCAACAAGGATATTTTTCAGATTTTAGTTTTGGTTTTCAAGATTAAGCTTTCTGGAAGCAATTGTCATTTTTTTTTTTACAATTAAACACTCGTTTGTGCCAAAATTCCTGACATAATTCGTTTAATATTACTCCAATCCGATATGATTTATTGGCTCTAATAATTTTTCATTTTCCGAAGTCGCATTCTATTCTTGTACTACTTCAAAGAACGTGGCTACTCAAGGCATATAAATACATTCTTTCTTCATCACTAATTACTCTAATATATTAGGTTTACTGATGGATAAATATAATGAAAGATATCTCTGCCGAGAATATAGAGCTGATTGCCAGCAATTATTATTAGACAAGAAAAATGACATTTTGATTAATTCAGTTCATCGAAATATTTCATTCAAGAATTCAGGGTTTTACTTCTTTGTATTTATTTTCTATCATATTTGCTGGGGAAAACGAACACAGCATCTTATGTGAACTGATCAGCAAAATGCAAAGGAAAAAGACACTACAACATCTTCCCTCCTTCTCAAAGTATAAAGTCAGATACAGCTAGAGTCAGTAATCTTTCAGCTTTGTTATTCGTCCATTTTTACGACTTGTTTTAACGTAACAAACTGGTATCACTTGAATAGATATATTAAGTCATATTTTGTTTTTATTCCGAACTACTTAATTAAACTATTTTGTTTTTATTCCTAACTACTTAATTAACCCACGTCTGTTGAAAAGAGGAAATCTGCAATGAAAAGCCTCTAAGCTAAATGTCGTTTTGACAGAATGCCCGAGGATGACGTCATGTCTTTCGACAGAACAAGGGGTGAGTAAACTATACTAAGAAAGGATAGAAAATCTGACTGATTATGTAATAGAATTACTGTATTTGTTCTTAAAGGGAGGTCACGCCTGCTACCTAAATATTTGAACAATGATAGAATGTGCAATTCAAGATCTACTATCTTTAAAACAACAGAGATGTAACGATGTAGTGAACATTTAGAATAGTTGATGAATGAAGACGGTGGAAGAAAAGCCAGTCTTAATAGTACAAGAGAGAGAGAGAATTAGCCTGTTGGAGAACTTTGTGAAATTCACTGGTAAGTGTGCAAGAAGTCAAGGTACAAACTTAGATCACAGGAAAACGCTGTTAGTCGAGTGGATTACAGGTAAGATGCTAAAGGAGGATGATGCTGGTTGTGTATTTGAGAGGCTAACTTGGGCGTGTAAGGTATATCAGATTGAGGAATAATTCTGAAGAAATGAATAGAATAAATAATTGTTCCGTTGTGCTGTGGAAAGGTAACGAAGCCGAATGACTGAATCTGAGAAACGAAATTGATTAGCAAACCAGGGAGAGTGAAAGATAATGTTTTGATTATGAAAGTCAGGCCGAAAACTGGAAGTGAATTTGAAAAACAAATAAAATAGAAATAATTGATGGTGTTATTGAAATATAGAAATGAATGCTTAACAATAGCCGACGTAGAACCTCACATAGAAATGAATACTGAACAATACCCAATATAGAATTTCACAAACCTGGTAAATAGGTTCGAATTATAAATGAGGAGATACCACATTGCAGGGTGAATATTCCACGCAGGGAATTATACAGGAAAGTATCCCTGAATAACCTTGCCATTTTTATAAAGAGGTCAAGTGATGGTCTGTTCAAATCACTTTATTCTAAATATACGTATTATATGCATGATATGTATATTTTTAAAAGTGTCATTATATGTGTTCAGATATAAACTAATAACTGCTTCTGATGTACATTTTATGGAGACAGTACAATTCTTCCCTAGTTACCAAACTCTCTTTTTGGGACGTTTTTATGACAACTGCTGACAAAGTACAAACCAATATCACTTTCTTTTATTACTTTTTCTCCCATTAGTCCTTTGTCCCTTTCGTCATTAATATTTGTGAGCAATAGATACCAAATATATCTCGAGAGTTTCCATCGATGGTCCAGTAGCGCCATCCTCCTTCCATCTTTTCTTGTTGAGGAATTCCACAAATTTCTGTCGTCGAGAGTCATTTTATTTTGTATTATTACTTTATGATGATCTGATGTGCGAATCGTGATATAGTTTTATTTCATAGACGTGAAATTTGTAAAGTGTCATAGAGAGAGAGAGAGAGAGAGAGAGAGAGAGAGAGAGAGAGAGAGAGAGAGAGAGAGAGAGAGAGAGAGAGACTTTCATTTTCTCGAATACTATCACATCTAACCGCTGCCTCTTTTGGATAAAATAGGATGAAACGGAATTAGTTGCAGTGGAAAGTTTCTTACAAAACTGGAAACATTTTTCAAATGACTTTTTTAGTTCTGGACCACTTTGCTCTATCTATAAATCAATTTGAATGCCAAGGCTAAAATGCATATTGAAGAAAGATGCGTTTAAAAACATTTTAGGAGATATTTTCTCGTGTTACTGTCTTTCCAGATTATTACTAAGCGAGATATTTCGCAAATTATGAATTAAAATCACAAGAATGTATTCTTGTCTATTAGTATGACTCACAGCTAAGGGTCATGTTAGGTTGGGACGCGGTACATCAGCTTAGATGAGGTTAGGTTATGGTACGAGTAGGAGGTGTCCGCGCGGAAATATGATGTTTCTTACGTGTATTCGTGTATTTAACGATGTTTGCGTCGATTTTTTGCCGGGAATCCATTGGCTAAGTTGACTGGGTTTTGCCGAAGCAGTGATTTGTCAACGAAATGAAGACTCATCATTCGAAAACCAGCGACACTATAGCAAAAACACTGTCGTGTGTCCTGGCGAAATGTTATAGATCTGTATTGCAATTGAGAATTTGACTTATATTTTCTTGTATGGGACTGAACACTGTTTTATAATATGGTGACTGGTGATGAGAGCGCCTAGCTATCTAAACACTTACCTACTATACCTACCTAACTTTTTAACATTCGTCTGTACCTACCTGTTACCTGAATTAGTCTTAGTTCATTCTTCTCAGAACCCAACGGCTTTATAGCTTCGCCTCGTAGATACAATTCTCAGGAGTCTAATAGAGGTTATGCCTGGATAAATTGCCATCTTCAGTCGCATGCGTCATCATCTAAACAGCAGACTGTTGCTGTTCTGACGACGTTTTCCATTTTCACGGTTCGTGGGATCATCTTTTGTTACGAGAGACAAGTTTCACTGGGGTCTGAGCAGCTGACTCAACCGGTGGAGGATTGATCGAAATGGTTTGATCTGGAAGTTTAGGCCACTGGTTGTATAAGGTCTGATGCGCTTGGGTGTGTGTGTGTGTGTGTGTGTGTGTGTGTTTGTTTCTGAGTCTGTGAAATGTGTAGTTGTGCATAGTAGTGACTGTCAATACAAGTTGAATTTTAAGTAATAATAATACAAAAAATCCCATGATCAAATGAACCACCAGATTGGTAGAGATAAAAAATAATCCCAATAATGTAGACGTAGAAAAAACTAAACTACATTTCATATATATTTTTCCATTTATTGAAAATGTAATCACGATGTCAAAAATATTCCTTTAATTTGAACAAACAACGCTGTATTTCTTCGCTTTAAATTGACACAGTTCAAAACTTTATTATAAGAGAAGGGGCGGGGTTTCAAATTTTCTTATTGTAATTAGACAGCGAAAGTGGCTGTTCACATGGGAGAATTTTGCAGCAAAATTCGGTGATGTAACGTAACTTGTCGGAATTAAAGGTTAAGTGGGTACGAAACCCTTCTCATAGCTTTTAGTTAAGCAGATAATGTTTCTGAACGATACCGGACTCCCTGTAGAGGGAATAAACATCTGTATCGTAAAGTAAATAATGTTCTCCCCCCCAAACAGAGAACGTGTGTTTTACTGATAGCTTAGGAATTCGACGTAATATGGACACCATCTATTTTATATTTGACAAATTACCGAGCGTTCGTAAAACTAATAAATTATGCAGTTCTTATTAATTCTGTAACTATACTCTGTTTTTTTTTCATCTATCCATCCGTCTGTGGTGCTTTTGGATGGTAACACTGCGTCCCGGCCTTTAGATAGTTACATTCAGCTTACATTAAACGATTATAATAATATCCTTTTTCGAATATTAACGGTGTAATTCGCATACAGTAATTTATTAAAACACTTTTCAGTTGCAAATGTACACCCAGATATCCTTTTATTTACCTAAAACTTACACATAGCGTAACTATCTAAAGCCCGGGACGCAGTGTTACCATACAAAAACACCACAGGCGGATGGACAGGTGAAAAAAAAAAAAAAAAAACAGAGTATAGTTACAGAATTAATAAGAACTGCATAATTTATTAGGTTTACGAACGCTCGGAAATTTTTCAAATATCCTTGGAGTAATTAGGGTACCTCCACATTTTATAATTACTCGTCAGGAACTCATCGCGCAAACAGCACAAACAGGTTGAATAAGAGAAGTCAACGACTCTTGGGTAGTCCTGACCAATGCTTTGGACGATTATCCTGTATTTGTGGACTTGTTTTCAAACTATTTGTGATGTGGATGCGATAAGTTGCCCCGTGTATTTATGAAGCGTTTTTTCTTTAAAGTGGAGAAACCTTTATGCAGTAATTTAGTGTTACGGGGCAAGATTTCAATAACTTGAACGATATGTTGTGAAACACTTACGGCGTCTTATAACTAAGGGCACAATAATCTTTTGGCGAGCGATATCATAGAACTTGTTCCATAACCTTGGCCAACCCAATATCTCATCACTTGAGCACTATGCATGACATCAGGTGTAAGAGGAAGGCCACTTGGAAAGCCTGAACAGGCACAGTACTTTGATGACTATTATATATATATGACCATCAGCTACAAATGGCCATCAACAGATTGAACAGGATTTAACTATAACATTAAGTCAAGTTTGGCATTTTCTCTATCGTGCCTTTATTTTGTGTTTGGCACATTTCAGTTTTCGTAGTAAGAGGCGCCACAACGAACTCTTGGTGCTCTCTGTTGTTTAACTAATAGATCAACCATCGAGTCACGGGAGCACTTTCTATCATAGGATTTTAGACCTGAAAATGGCCAAGTCACAATATTACCAAAATTGCAGTATTTATTCAGTTCATGGAGGAACGCGTAGTAATAATGTTGTCCGTTCCTAATTATGTTTGATAATTTTTCTGTTTCAGGTGAACGAGGACCTTTGGGGTAATAGCTGCATTAATATATTCCATTCACTTAATTCAGTTTTGTAATGAGTTCGTGAATAATAAATGTACACTCCAGTTATACATTCTATTTTGGATAATTCATTTCCCTACACGTAGGATTCATAATCACACATACACACACACACATGCACACACAGAGTTATTATGGTAAAATGAGTCTATTAAGGTACATTTGAGAAGCCTACTTTAGGAAACCCTGTATGATTATATAATAAAATGTTCAATGAATGTTTTCTAGTCACGTTTTACATATGTTATGGACCAATGGCCTCAACATCTCTCTAGCATACATCAGCAACTGTCACGGAAATTACCCTTTTGAAAATTTAGAAGAGATACGTCAGACCCAAAGTACCTCTTCAGACCCAAAGTAACCTCTTCAGACCCAAAGTACCTCTTAGACCCAAAGTACCTCTTTAGACCCAAGGTACCTCTTCAGACCCAAAGTTACTTCTTCAGACCCAAGGTACCTCTTCAGACCCAAAGTACTCTTCAGAACCCAAAGTACCTTCCTTCAGACCCAAAGGCCACCCTCTTACCCAAGACAGTACCTCTTCAGACCCAAAAGTACCTCTTCAGACCCGGAGACCCTCCTTTCGACCCAAGGTACCTCTTCAGACCCCCAAAAGTTACTATTTCCAACCCAAGACCGAGGTACCTCTTCAGACCCAAAAGTACCTACTTCAGAACCCAAAGGTACCTTCAAGGTACCTCTTCAGAACCCAAAGGTACCTCTTCGACCCAAATTACCTCTTCAGAACCCAAAGGTAACCTCTTCCAGACCCAAAGGTACCTCTTCAGACCCAAAGTACCTCTTCAAAGACCCAAGGTACCTCTTCAGGACCCGGAGGTACCCTCTTCAGAACCTAAGGACCCTCAAGTACCCTCTTCAGACCCAAAATAACCTCTTCAGACCCAAAGGTACCTCTTCAGACCCAAAGTATCCTCTTTCAGACCCGAAAGGCTACCTCTTTCAGACCCAAAGAAGTACCTCCTTCAGACCCAAAGGTACCTCCAAGGTTACCTCTTCAGAACCCAAATGGTACCTCTTGGTCAAGGACCCAAAGTTCAATACCTCTCAAGATTTGGTAAGGCTCAACCTCCTTCAGACCCAAAAGGGTACCTCTTTCAGACCCTCCAAGAGATACCTCTTTCAGACCCCAAAGCGTTACCTCTTTCAGACCCCAAGGTACCAACTCGTTTTCAAGAAACCTAAGGTACCTCTTTCAAGTACCCTGTACCTCATTCAGACCCAAAGGTACCTCTTCAGACCCAAAGGTAACCTCTTGTCAAGACCCAAAAGTAACCGTCTTTCAGCCACCCGAATCGGTAACCTGACCAACCTATAAGGTATCCTCTTGTTCCAGAACCCGAAAGGTGAGTCTTTCCATGACCCAAAATAACCTCCTTACAAGAACCCAAAGGTAACCTCTTCCAAAGAGAAAGTAACCTCTTACAAGAACCGGAAACCAAAAGGTACCACCTCTTTCAGGACCCAAATGGTACCTCTTCAAAGACCCGCCAAAAGTACCCTGCTTTCAGAGCCAAATAAACGGTACCTCAAGGGCTGCCCTCGTTCTAAAAAAGACCCAAAAGTCCTCCTTCGGATGACCCAAAGTTACCTCTTCCAAGACCCAAAGGCTACCTTCTTCAAGACCCGAGGTACCGCTCTTCAGGACCCGCCCCAGGTACCCTCTTCAGAGCCCGAAAGTAACTCTTCACCCGAACCCAAAAGGTCGCCTCCTTCAAGACCCTAAAAGACTACCTCCAGTTCTAATTACCCCCAAAGTAAACCTCTTCAGTACCCAAGTACCTCTTTCAGAACCCAAGGTACGAACAATCCTTTCAAAGTATCCCGTCAAAGGTTACCCTCTTCTTCAGGACCAAATATGTGGTAAACCTCTTCAGACCCAGTACCTCTTCTGACCCAAGGTAACCCTCTTTCAGACCCCAAGGAAAACCGGTTACCTTCTTCCAAAGACCCCAAAAGGTGACCACTCTTCTAGACCCAAATGTAAGTACCTCTTACCACGACCCCAAGGAATAAACCTCTTTACGAAGGGCCCCAAAAAGAGTCTTCCCAAGTAAATAAAGGTAAATCCTCTTTTCAGACCCAAGGTTACCTCCTTCAAGACCCAAAAGTACCATCATTCTAGACCCAACGGTAACCCTTGTTGCAGACCCAAAGTAACCCTCTTCAGGCACCCAAACGGTTACCCTTCGTTCAAGAACCAACCAAATAAAAGGTAGCCTCTTTTCAAGACCAAGGTACCTCTTCAGGCCCCAAAGTACCTCTTCAGACCCAAACAAGGTACTCTTTCAGACCCAAAGGTACCTCTTCAGACCCAAAGTACCCTCTTCAGAACCCTCCTTGAGGTTTACCTCTTGGCCAGACCCAAATAAAGTACCTCTTGTCAGACCCATAAGTGACCTCTTGCAGACCCAAGGCTACCTCTTCAAGACCCGAAGGTACCTTCTTCAGACCCGAATCAAAGTACCCTTCATTTCAGTACCCGCAAGGACGATACCTTCTTTCAGATCCCGCAGGTCACCTCTTCAGACCCTCCAAAGTATCCTGCTTCAAGACCCCAAAGTAAACCGTCTTTCAGACCCAAATAAAAGTCCTATAACCTCTTCAGAACCTGCCCAAGATATCTCTTCAGACCCAAAGGTACCCTTCAGACCCAAGGTACCTCTTCGACCCGAGGTACCCTCTTCAGACCCACCGAGCCGGGGTAAACCCTCTTCAGACCCAAAGGTACTCTCAGACCCAAAGTACCTCTTCAGGACCCCCCCCCCCAAAAAGGTACCTCTTCAAGACCCAAAGGTACCTTCTTCAGACCCAAAGGTACCTCTTCAGACCCAAGGTACCTCTTCAGACCCAAAGTACTCTTCAGGGACCCAAAAGGTACCTCTTCAGACCCAAAGTACATCTCAGACCCAGTCCCAAGGTTTACCTATTCAGACCCAAGGTACCTTTCTCTTCAGAACCCTCCAAGACCCTCCTTTCAGACCCAAAGGACCTCTCGACCCTCCAAAGGTTCCTTTCTTCCAGGACCCAGTACCTCTTCAGACCCAAGTACCTCTTCAGACCCAAAGTACCGCTCAAAGACCCGAGGTTACCTCTTCCAGACCCGAGGTACCTCTTCAGACCCAAGGTACCTCTTCAGACCCAAAAGTCCTCTTCAGACCCGAGGTCCCTCGTCCAGACCCAACCAAGTACCTCTTCAGACCCAAGGTACCTCTTACAAAATGTGTTTTGAATGAATCTTGTTTGTCCATATTTGTTTCATTCACTTGATTTTCTTGCTTTGGAATTCTTTCCCTGCTTTTTTTCCGATAGAACATTTCTTCTTACATGAAGTAAAATAGGTCTGTCAAATCCTTCACGATTAAGAGCTGCCATTTTTCCCGCCTCATCCTATTCCTTGTCTACTTAGGTCCTGGGCCTCTAGCCTTGGGTCCTCCTTTTAATATGCGAAAAAAAGTTGTTAAATTTCAGGTAAATAGAGACTGGTTTTATTGACGTAAGGAAAGGGCAATTTCGTCAGCTCAGTAGGGTTTTGATAACGAAAAACGTCTTAACCAAACAAGAATATAATCACAAAATTTATCAAATAAAAAGAAAAGACAGATGGGTTAAACCTCATCATCAGAGCGCTTCCCTTTAACGATATTGAAGGAGTGTGTTTGTATACAGGAAAAATTCTCAGCTGCAACGTCAAATGATAATAACTAGGGATTCATAGAATTTTGCTAAAACTTACATGTTAGGCGTTCAGTTGAACACTCAAAAAGCGAGTTGGTATAAAATGGTGACATTTTCTGAGGTGGTGGAGAGCAGGACGAGGGTTAAGTTGACAAGGGCTTGGTGAGAATCACTCATATGAGCCTTATTTAAATGCGTGGGCGTTCGTGGGATATACAAAGCACACACACATAACACGCATGGATTCATAACAATTATACTAATTATTGAACTGTTTTATTAAATCCCACGAACGCCCATCCCTCTTTGTTACGCCGCTAGAAAATCTCTCGAAATCCCTCGCCATCAGAGTTTGCATCCAGGAACCTCATAAAACCTCTTTCGTTCGGTTGTTGTCATTTCTTGACGACCGTCGCTTCCTGTCCCTTGATCAACTTTCCTCTCTCGATTACACGGTTTGTCTTCCTTTATTTTGACTCAAACGACACGAAAGGAAAACTGAAGATATTGATGTGGGATTCGAGGAAAGCTGCTCATCAGTGGCTGTGGGTGCATTGCTATGCATGCGTCAAAATAAACTCGCTCATATGCAGACACAAACAGTACCTCTTCAGACCCAAAGTACCTCTTTAGACCCAAGATATCTCTTCAGACCCAAAGTACCTCTTCAGACCCAAGGTACCTCGTACCTCTTCAGACCCAAGGTACCTCTTCAGACCCAAGGTACCTCTTCAAACCCAAAGTACTCTTCGACCCAAGGTACCTCTTCAGACCCAAGTACCTCTTCAGACCCAAAGTACCTCTTCAGACCCAAGGTACCTCTTCAGACCCGAGGTACCTCTTCAGACCCGAGGTACCTCTTCAGACCCAAGGTACCTCTTAGACCCGAGGTACTCTTCAGCCCGCGGTACCTCTTCAGCCCGAGGACCTCTTCAGACCCAAAGTACCTCTTCAGACCCAGGTACATTTCAGACCCAAGGTACTCTTCAGACCCAAAGTACTCTCTTCAGACCGAGGTACCTCCTTCAGACCCAAAGTACCTCTTCAGACCCGAGTACCTCTTCAGACCGAGTTACCTCTTCAGACCCGAGGTACCTCTTCAGAACGAGGTACCTCTTCCGACACGAGGTACCCTCTCTGACCCGAGGTACCTACTTTCAGACCCGAGGTCACCTTTCAGACCCGATGTACCTCTTTCAGGACCCAAAGGTACCTTCTTCAGACCCAAAGGTACCTCTCAGACCCGAGGTACCTCTTCAAGGTTTTTCCCCAAAGACCTCTTCAGAACCCAAAGTACCTCTCAGGACCCAAGGTACCTCTTCAGACCCGAGGGTACCTCTTCAGACCCGAACGGTTACCTCTTCAGACCCAAAGGTTACCTCTTCAGGACCCAAAGTTAGGTCATTCCAGACCGAGGACCTCTTCAGACCTGAGGTACCTCCTTCAGAACCCGAGGTACCTCTTCAGACCCCGAGGTACTTCTTCAGACCCGAGGTACCTCTTCAGCCCCCAAAGTACCTCTTCAGACCCGAGGTCCCTCTTCAGACCCAAGGGTACTCTTCAGACCCAAAGTACCTCTTCAGACCCAAAGGTACCTCTTCAGACCCAAGGTACCTCTTCAGACCCAAAGTACCTCTTCAGACCCGAGGTACCTCTTCAGACCCAAAGTACCTCTTCAGACCCAAAGTACCTCTTCAGACCCAAGGTACCTCTTCAGACCCAAAGTACCTTTCTTGCCCGAGTAACTTCAGACCCGAGGTCTCTTTCAGACCCGAGGTACCTCTTCTGACCCGCGGTACCTCTTCAGACCCGAGGTACCTCTTCAGACCCAAAGTACCTCTTCAGACCCGAGGTACCTCTTCAGACCCGAGGTACCTCTTCAGACCCGAGGTACCTCTTCAGACCCGAGGTACCTCTTCAGACCCGAGGTACCTATTTCGCCCGAGGTACCTCTTCAGACCCAAAGTACCTCTTCAGACCGAGGTACCTCTTCAGACCGAGGTACCTCTTCAGACCCGAGGTAACTTTCAGACCAAAGTACCTCTTCAGACCCAAGGTACCTCTTCAGACCCGGGTACCCTCTTCAGATCCAAGGTACCTCTTCAGACCCAAGGTACCCTCTTAGCCCAAAAGTACCTCTTTCAGACCCAAGGTACCTCTTCAGACCCGAGGTACCTCTTCAGACCCAAGGTACCTCTTCAGACCCAAGGTCCGCTTTCACCCAAAAGTACCTCTTCAGACCCAAGGTACCTCTTCAGACCCAAAAATGAAAATTAGTTTTTTTTTTTCATTACTTTTTATTTTACATTAATTTTGCCTTCTACAAACGACAGCGTGTTCTCAATTGTAATTTTCAGATTTGCATCTTTGTTGTCTCTTTCATAGTCATTATCTTTTATTACCCTCCTTTCTGTTTCCTCTTCGCCAATAGACTTGTTCGCGCTATTCGTCCTTGCTGTCGCAACCTTCTCTTTAGACGTTTGAAGTACAACTGTTCCACTGCAAAACCTCACAAACCATTGTACTACACAGACTGGGTTTGTTCGGTAACGTTGCTGAGACAATTCAGATCAGATCTTGCCTTCACTTCGAGTAAACTTTCCTGTAACCTGTTACTCTAAGATGCGTCCACTCTACAGTCAAACATGTTATAAACAGACATCGCCAACTTGCCACAAACACATCACAGGCTGAATGAATACAAGTCATCGACTTTTCGGTAGTTGTAACCAGTGCTTCACACGATTATCCGTCATTTGCCAAAAGTTTGACTTGTTTAGAAACTGTGTATGATATGTATGCGATAAGTTACCAACGAATGTATATGTCGTTTTCTGTAGTGTGGATTGACGCAACCTTATGTGTTACGTGACCCTGAAGTGGACGCACCCGTTATGACGATAATAATCTTGAATACCACATTTTTCAAATTATTGATTTTCATAACATCCTTTCATCCAGACTTCCCAATGACATGAGAAATTGTCTTTTTGTATTACTGAAATACTTATATAGAAATTTGATCAGTCCCTGAAACCATTTTCTATAGCGCGAGATATCTATCTGTGTATGGGACAAGTATAGAAACGTGTATATACAATGATCTCAAAATGACGTTTGCGAAAACAAAACAAATAATAAAGAAACAACCCCTTACCTCAAGTAATTTCCTGAATTTTAGGATTTTTATGACCCAAGAATGACCTCATTTCCGATTAAATGTGTTGGCTTAACCGCGTTTGTCATTTTCTCTCGACCAGGAAGGACACCAGGTTTAGGTGGAGGTAATTTCCCCTCAACCTCCTCAGCCGCTGAAGCTCTTTAAGGCTTTAGTTTCTTCGCGTTGTGGAGTAGATTATAAGAGTGAAGGAACTGGAAGCTTATTACAAAATGTGTTTTGAATGAATCTTGTTTGTCCATATTTGTTTCATTCACTTGATTTTCTTGCTTTGGAATTCTTTCCCTGCTTTTTTTCCGATAGAACATTTCTTCTTACATGAAGTAAATAGGTCTGTCACATCCTTCACGATTAAGAGCTGCCATTTTTCCCGCCTCATCCTATTCCTTGTCTACTTAGGTCCTGGGCCTCTAGCCTTGGGTCCTCCTTTTAATATGCGAAAAAAAAGTTGTTAAATTTCGGGTAAATAGAGACTGGTTTTATTGACGTAAGGAAAGGGCAATTTCGTCAGCTCAGTAGGGTTTTGATAACGAAAAACGTCTTAACCAAACAAGAATATAATCACAAAATTTATCAAATAAAAAGAAAAGACAGATGGGTTAAACCTCATCATCAGAGCGCTTCCCTTTAACGATATTGAAGGAGTGTGTTTGTATACAGGAAAAATTCTCAGCTGCAACGTCAAATGATAATAACTAGGGATTCATAGAATTTTGCTAAAACTTACATGTTAGGCGTTCAGTTGAACACTCAAAAAGCGAGTTGGTATAAAATGGTGACATTTTCTGAGGTGGTGGAGAGCAGGACGAGGGTTAAGTTGACAAGGGCTTGGTGAGAATCACTCATATGAGCCTTATTTAAATGCGTGGGCGTTCGTGGGATATACAAAGCACACACACATAACACGCATGGATTCATAACAATTATACTAATATTGAACTGTTATTAAATCCCACGAACGCCCATCCCTCTTTGTTACGCCGCTAGAAAATCTCTCGAAATCCCTCGCCATCAGAGTTTGCATCCAGGAACCTCATAAAACCTCTTTCGTTCGGTTGTTGTCATTTCTTGACGACCGTCGCTTCCTGTCCCTTGATCAACTTTCCTCTCTCGATTACACGGTTTGTCTTCCTTTATTTTGACTCAAACGACACGAAAGGAAAACTGAAGATATTGATGTGGGATTCGAGGAAAGCTACTCATCAGTGGCTGTGGGCGCATTGCTATGCATGCGTCAAAATAAACTCGCTCATATGCAGGCGCACACTACAATAGGTTACTCCATAGCGACGAATACGTAATATAACTTATTTTCGCAATATGTTCTTAATATGCGATTATTGCTTCAAGTCTTGGAATCAACAAGATCATTGTTCATAGAAATTTTATTCTTTTTTATATATATTAACAAAAAAACCCAGGACTATTAATAAATTATATCTATATCGAGGATGCAAAAATATGTCAAGTTTTTCAGCGTTCTGGTGTCAATTCGCTGTGGCCTAGAAAGGCAGATGAGTTCGACATGACATATGTTCTGTGAGTGTTATGACATCCTTTATGACAGAATTATTCTGGGAGTTTCGCTTTGTAATTCATTAATACTACGTCTTTTGATGCCTGCTATCAAAGCAGTATTAAATGATGATATTAACTAGTGAAAACCCCAGTGTATAAAAAACAAAGGCTGTTTTTTTAATGTGCTGGATCCCATTTCGACCAAACTGGTTTTCTGTGACATCTGGTTTGAAAGACTTGTGCGTTATATATAGAGGAATGCAGTCGGCTTCTGTAGTTATTGTACTACAAAATACAGAATGAATCACAACGGGTATCATATCGGTCCTTCTTTTCCCTTTCATTTGCAAGTGAAAAGCTGAAAATGCTCATTATTCAAGATTCAAAATGATCACTGAAAGAGAGTATGCTGCAGGGAGTAAAAAGCATTTATTTCAAGTAGAAAAGTTCAGCGCTGTGAGGAAAAGTGAGATGAAAATTCCTGATGTCTTCTGAGGACAAACTCGAGGGATATCGGGGAAAGCTCTTCAGGTCAACACAGACCGAACTACAGAATGATTTAAGAGACTAAAGCATTTGAAAATGTTTCAAGTTCAGCTGTATTTGGCATCGATATCCCATAGTCTTTCTCCTGGAAACATTCCATGGCACCGCTGCAAAATGTCTCTCATCTCCTGCCACATTCGAAACTTTCCTGAAGATATTGTATTATTTTTTATTATCAGTAAGCGAGCTGTTCCGTAGGGGGCTAGTGCAGTCAGTGCACCCACATGTGGTGCACTGTAGGCATTATTTAAGGTTTTTTGCATCGTGCCTGCTACCCCTAGTGCAACCCCTTTCATCATTTTCACTGTACCTCCTTTCGTTTTCTCTCTCTTTCATCTTACTTTCCACCCTCTCCTAACAATTGATTTATAGTGCAACTACTTTGAGGTTTTCCTCCTGTTAGACCTTTCAAACCTGTTACACCTTTCAAACCTGTTACACCTTTCAAACCTGTTAATCCTTTCAAACCTGTTACACTTTTCAAACCTTTCACTGTCAATTTCCGTTTCAGCGCTGAATGACCTCATAGAATATAGTATTTAGGACTTTGACCTCAATACTATATTCAGTTCTATAAGCGAGCTGGAATACAAAGCCCTTGAATCTTCAGGAATTGTCATTGATGTGCTTATATATACAACACACTTTTATTCAGGAAGTGTCTCGGAAGCTTTAAACAGATAAAAAACAAAAGTCCTTCTTATTCATGAATCCACTCGACACTTCTGAGGAAAGAAGAAGACGCCTCCAGAATACGCAAAAACAACGCTTTCATAAAAAGCCATTTTTCCACCCTTCCCCTCAACGTTCATGTCCGACCAGGGAGAGACTGTCATGTGGAGAAAGAAAACCCCTCAGGAGGAGGAGGAGGAGGAGGAAGTTGCAAAAGAGGAACTCTCAGAATGAGTCTGTATCCGCATGAAAACTTTGAAGCAGATATATCAAATTGTCCAATGTCGTTTCTTTATTGTTAACCAATGGCTTGAGATTCAGAAAATAGGCTAGTATAACGGCTCTCTCTCTCTCTCTTCTCTCTCTCTCTCTCTCTCTCTCTCTCTCTCTCTCTCTCAGATCCTAAAGACTTCAAGATCATAGTCTCCATAAAGAAGGGTTAATTTCCTTAAAATCACTTTCAATCACTGAATACCCAGACTGACTCTGCACAACTTCTGATTGTTTAACTGCTTGTTTGTTTATATCGTGTTGTATTGTATGCTTACTTAACTCCTCCTCTATGTTTATATTTTTAAGTACTTTTTTTTTTTTTTACCTTGGTTAGTGGAAAAAAAAGTTAAGTATAAGTATATCTTAGTTTTACCAGACCACTGAGCTGTACAGCTCTCCTAGGGCTGGCCCGAAGGATTAGATATTTTTACGTGGCTAGGAACCAATTGGTCACCTAGCAACGGGACCTACAGCTTACTGTGGGATCCGAACCACACTATATGTAAAAATGAATTTATTATCACTAGTAATAAATTCATCTGATTCCGCGCTGGACGAGCCGGGAATCGAACGGATTCGGACCCCCGGATTGGCAGCCAAGCGCGAAAACCACTCGTCCAGCGAGGAACTTTGGTGGAGAAGGTCTATTCGTATTTATGTCCCTGTACCTTATATTTTTTATATATTATGACTTCCCGTTTGTATGTTATTTAGTCATTCCCATCTTAAAATGCAATCTGGGATTGGGATCCACCGTCGGCCTTAATTAAGTGAGTCCCTGTTATTGCTGATGTTGAAGCAGCTGCTGCTACTCTTATATAAATATACTATATATATATATATATATATATATATATTATATATATATATATATATCTATATATATATATATATATATATAAAACTAAAACTCTCTCACTCTCTCTTGTTAGTCATTTTTATTTAAGAATTGACGCCCTTCGAATTAGCAGAGATATAGGAAAGTTGGATCCGTCTGGTCTGCCTGAGGGTCATAGTAATGTTAATTTGGCCAATGTGAGCGTCAGGTGCCTAATGTATTGAACCTGAACTAATCTTAATTCATCACTGGCCTCCAAATTACTGGTTGATATTTCATTCATGTAACTTCAGATCAAGCTTGATCACTTTGAATTTAAGATGTGAGTTTCGCTCATTTATATTGTTTTACTGACACAAAATTCTCTTATTCCAATTTTTTTTTTCAACGCCTTTGTAAAATAGGCTGGTTTTGAAGCTACTATTGAAGACCAACTTTTGACGAATTTGTAAAGAAATCTATAGGAATCACATTACAAATGTCTATTAAAGCTACTGAAATTCATATCCAGGTAGAATATGTAGTACATAGATTAGCCAGTTTACTGTTACTTAAATTGCCTTCTATCTTTATAGAACTAAATCTTGATTCCTTAAGGACAATTTTGATCCCTTGTAGAAGTTATTCCATTTCAGATCTAAGGTTGAGGGTTTTTGTCAAGTTTTAGTTTCCTATCTCGTTCCTCTGTCGCTGCTTCCCTCTACAAGTATTTTCACGCAGGATGACATCAGGTTAGGATAAGTGATGATACGCTTTCACGATTCCCGGAAAAAAAAAAAAAAAGGTCACAGAAAAAAAGTCACTTCAATATTTCCTAGATAGGGACAACCAAGGCGTGTTTAGTACTAGCCTGTTGTGGCTTACCGTAAAACCATAAACAAAAAAGTAATTTAATGTGACTTTTTTCTTAGCCAAAATTGTGAAAGTTTTTTCAGTGACATTTTTTCCCTGCGACTTTATTACCGGCCACCGGTTTCGCAAAGGTCAGCCTGTTATTGAGGGCTATGAGGTTGTAACTGCTTCCTGCTAATTCTTGTTATTAGTGTACTCGCAATTATTTTGGTATTTCCTTTTTACTATTGAATTGTTCTTCCGTCCTACTGAGATGATGCTAGTTTTGGCCAAGATGAATGCATATTCTTCTGGCAGTTACGGGTTTACAGTATATCAGAGTTAAGAAAGTGTTTTCCATGTCCATCCCTTCCATGAAACCGAGAACAGAGCCTTCCTGTAAATTAGGTATAGTTTCAATGTTGTTGATCATCCTTCTTAGTGGTAAGTATGCTGATGGTTTAGAATCTAATGCTCACATTTTTACCAGATACGTATATAATTTTAAAACCCATAGTAACTTAACTTCACGATTCCTTGACACATTGGTTGCGCCTGTCACTACAAAACCTAAGATCCACAGTAGTTACTTGTTCACTTGGCATAAACGAGGTTTGAGGTCATGCACATCTTAACAAATATCAAGGAAAGATCACATTCCTACAGATTCAAAATTGTTCAAGAACACAGCATCTCGATGATTGAGGAATAGTAGGTCGCTTGCATATGATGGAAGACATCTTGCATGTTAAACACAAAGCCTAGAATACTGGCAAGCTTGTTTATATGCCACATCTAATATGCGCATTTAGAACTAACCAGGTAGCGACGGCCTTTGATCAGTATTCAAGTCTCCGTCTTGCAGATTCTCTCGTCATCGAGAAACCAAACCAATACTGAAGCTAATCAATTAAGAAATTCTGCGTTTCCGGACTTGGGTTATTCAGCGAATAAGTTCCCCTTCCTCATCTCGAGTACCCATTACTTTATTTTTGAAATGATATATGTGACCTTTATTGCAATAATAATGGTTAATTGTTTCCCTTGTGTTCTTTTTTGTATGACTTCAGTTTGCCAGTGAAAATGTTTAGCTTGTAACACCTCTCTCTCTCTCTCTCTCTCTCTCTCTCTCTCTCTCTCTCTCTCTCTCTCTCTCTCTCTCTCTTTCTTTCTCAAATATTTAGAGCGGTTGTATAAATCGTTCATTTCTTTCATCCAGGAAATTAAGAAACCAGGAAATTAAGAAATTAATAAATAAAAATTACATCGAGAACTTTTATTAATTATTGAGTCTTGGGAGGGAAATGACTTTTGTAGACGAAGACCTGTTGTATGAATACTTGAAAGTGTAGCATTATATTGATTAGAATGTGAAACATGAAATATTATTTACTATGTTATAAATGTATCATCTTGCCTTAAGTGCAAAAAGTCACTGAGTGAATATAATACGAAACTCATAATTAGTGCATAGGATACACTACGTAGTAAAATGAGACACTGTGTTCATTGCAATAGTGTATTTTGAAGATGACAACAACAACAACAATAACAACAATAGCAGTAAGTTTGCTTAAAAACAGATGACTTTATCATTTGAATTCATGTTATATTGACTTTGCTCATTTTTCCCTATAATTCGATTCTCTTGTGTTAATGTCGGGAAATAATTGGTGTTTGATCTTCATTGGTGCAGGCAAATGCATTAGGAACGTGTTTGCTGGACATGTTCAAGAGAGGGTCTACTTCCTTGAACAAGAAGAAGAAGAAGAAGAAGAAGAAGAAGAAGAAGAAGAAGAAGAAGAAGAAGAGGAAGAAGAAGTAGTAGTAGTAACCTGTATTTATATTTTATACATTAAACATATAATATAGATAATTGTCTGTCAAATAACTCTCAATTCATAATAAAAAGGATATTCTTTAATTCAGTGAGTAATACAAAAGTTAAAAGTAATTTTCAGTATTAAAAAGCTGTTGCAATAGAAGGTAAATTTATTGCAGATTCGTATAAAAATATTGTATTTCACATCTCTCCCTATCCATGTTATTTTTTATGCTTTGGAAGCAATATTAGTACAAATGACAAAATCCTTTATATCAGTGTCAGATGATATTCAGGCTGCGTGAGTTTCTACGTCAATATGTTTTGATACGCGTAAAAACCCTTTGACTTTGTGAAGCATTTGCCATAAATAACAAAATGCTTCCTGCACTAAAATGAGAGAATATAATTGTTGAGAATTGTTCGTCGCTGCTTTTTGTATTGCTTTGGAAGAGAGAGGTCGCTCATAAATGGTATTGGATAGTTCTTGTTATGATTAAGACATAAAAGAAGATTATTTGATTTCATTATTTAAATTTATAATGAAAAACGTAAAAAAAAAAAAAACAGTCTACTCATCACATTTTACCAGAACGTATATATCATTATAATAACCTCAATGCCTTCTTTACACGTTTGCTATATGGAGGAGAATAGAAAGGGCTTCGTGATTTCTTTGAATACAGACAAAAAGTACATTGATTACAGGTGAAAGATTATTTGTTCATTACAGCAGGAAATTACTGTCATCCCCAAGAGGCGTATCTATTTCTATAGGTTCCGGTATTGTTTCATTAACATTATGCCGTGAGGTGCTGCGAGATATTTCCTAATACACTATTACTTCTGTTAAAAAGCTCAACTCTGCCAGATTTAGTAATTAGTGTTTTTTTGATAGCCACTTGGGAGAGACAACCGCATTAAAGAAAGTATTCTTAACCACTGGAAGTGAAATATGACAATGACTCGTCGTATAATGAGGCTGTCTGATAATGAGGAGTATCAGAGTAACTGTAGCATGTTTAGAGGATTGTGAATGGATAAAAATATACTTGTGATATTAATGCGCCGTTATTTCAAAGTTTGTTGGTAAAATGGCAGTTAAAATGATTTCGTAACCTATACCTGACACGTGTAATGTCTAATCCTTTTGTACCATTCGTGTTTCTAAGTCGGGGATAATCTGCTGTTCAAGTGACCTCATGTCAAAAGGGGAAGTTCATATGCTCTTAAAGAACAGTAAAACTCCGTTTAATATTCGTGATAGCATACAGCGTATTTGATACAAATTATGTTTGCTTTTCCAGCAAATCTTTTATGTATGTTTACAAGATGGCTGACCAAGTGTAAAGTTCGATTTAACCTTCATGAAATAGTGAACTGTGAAGTTAAATGCTTCGATTCTTTTACGTAAACCGTTTTTACCGAGTCTGCAGGCCTTCGGTAAAAATGAGTTTGTAAAAGAGATGGTTTAGGTTTAGGGTGAGCTCACTGTCCAACGAAGAAATGTGAAATATTGTTAGTGTATTGTTTTGTGAAACTTTTTAGTTTACGTATAATGTACATATGGCTTAAAACTTTTTTTTTTTTTTTTTTTGTCTATGGAAATGAACCCTGGTGTATTTACATTAAAGTGCTGCGTGTCGCCTTCCTCCTCTTGACTTCATCATGATACCCTTGCACATGGGGCTTTAAAGAAATCTAAGTATTTAAGAAACAAGTAATGAGTGCATATATTATATCTATCACATTTTGGCTCTCATGGCTAAGATTGCAACTTTCATTATGACAAATGATCATACATGGCACACGTACATGTATGTGTGTGTGTGTATATATATATATATATATATATATATATATATATATATATATATATATATATATATATATATATATATAATGCATGTTTGTATGTTAGTGTTAATTGCATTGTGTGATATGTTACGTAAATGTTCATAGTAAAATTAAGTTCTAATTATTGAATTGTTTCATTTCATGCATGATAACATCTTATGTGTGTATATTACATATATTTATATATTATAGATATATATATCAGATCTATATAGATAGCTATATAATATATTATTATGCATATATATATATATATTATATATAAAATGATATATATATGTCTATAGTTATATATATGTATATATATATGTATATATTGTATATATATATATATATATCTATATCTATATGTATATATGTATATATATATTAATAATCATATATATATGTATATATGGATATATATTATATTATATATATTTATATATTGTAAGCCATAGCATATAATATATATC
>NC_087214.1:52478343-52495843 GCF_015104395.2 Macrobrachium nipponense
GTTTATTCTGTGGTTATGTTCATTTACATGGTTGAAAATAGCCGAGTTCTGTTGTCCATACCTAACTGACCGTTTATGTTGTATTAATCTCTGGGGAAGTGATTTTCCTGTAAATCCAATGTAAGATTGGTCACAGTCCAGGCATGGGATTTCATAAACGCCTGTGTCCTTGGGGATGTCTTTTGTTGGACGTTAATCAGGGATTGGCTGTTGTAACAGAACATTTTTATCAGTCTTATATATATATATATATATATATATATATATATATATATATATATATATATATATATATATATAGCACCATACAGCAATTTTCCTGAGTTTTCCTTTAACAAATTCGAATTAAATATGGCATCGTATGAGATAATGCATAAGCAAGTGCTAGGTTTTATTCATAGGAAATCAAGCAATTGCTGATAATTTCTAAGCATTGCTTGAACTTAAGTATCAGGTGTAAGGATTGCTACAAGCAAAAGCATTTGCTTTGTTTTATTCTTTGGAAGTGAAGCAAATATTGTAAAATCCAAGGAAAAGCATTCGCTAAATATTTTATTCTTCAGGGTTAGAACAGAGAAGCCGTGGGTGGGCTAAGCCACTGTCTGCTGTCGTTTTCTATTGTTGTTGCCAAACCAGGCCACTGTTGGAATCCTGGCCGGCGCAGAAACACAAAGTATAATTCCCTTTACCTGTAAAAGTTATTCTCAACGATATGTGATATTATTTTATTATTATTATTATTATTATTATTATTATTATTATTATTATTATTATTATTATTATTATTATTATTATTATTATTATTTAGGTAGAAGATCTACTTTCAAGCATTTTCTATTGAAGGAGATTGCTACTTCAGCTGCATTTATTTTATAGAAGTTTTTTTCTATTCTTCTAATTACGGCTTTTTTTTTCAATATTATTTAGGTTGGATGCCGAGTAACGCGCCTATTGGATGAACATGAAAAGTCAAGATCAA
Organism: Macrobrachium nipponense; assembly: GCF_015104395.2. Classification (NCBI taxonomy): domain Eukaryota; kingdom Metazoa; phylum Arthropoda; class Malacostraca; order Decapoda; family Palaemonidae; genus Macrobrachium; species Macrobrachium nipponense. Next base: position 52,479,323 of record NC_087214.1, read on the forward strand.
TGAATTTTATGAAATTTATATATATAAATTATATATATATATATATATATATATATATATATATATATATATATATATATATATATATATATATATATATATATATATATATATATATATATATATATATATATATATATACATATATATGAAATCTAGTGTACAATGTCCGTACATTATTTTATGCCGACGTTTCTTCTTGATTCGACCAGATATTTTCAAGGCTGTGGCTTTGAGTAGACTGATGATATTTCCGGTGCTACCCTAACATCCCTGAGGCATCTCTACGGGCTCCTCTAGTGTTTTGTATGAATAAGGCCTCTTTCTTTTCCTCCACTCATAGACGCGGAAAGATAGTATCGCAATGGGCTCCCCCTTAGGTGCCCTTTTCATCAACTTCTATATGGGATAATTGGTAGAGAGCGTCTTCTCTCGTATCGGTAAGCCTCTCAAGTATGCTGGATATATCGATGGCATATCCATACAACCACATGATGAAGAAGAGGTTGAAGCTGCCTGTTTTGTGTTCCAACAATGCAGCTTGCTGAATTACACCATCGAGTTCAGGAATAATGACTAGCTCCCCTTCCTCGATGTTATGTGCTTGAATGGTGGCAGTGTGTGTCCTGCAAAGTTCCAAAACACTACAGTTTGTTGCCTACGTTAGGAGGGCCCTTACCCACTGTTCGTTTTGATAGGACTCCCACCAAGAAACAGACTGTGTCAACCAGATCCTCATAAATAATGGATATTCTAACAGACACATCAACAAAGAAATCAGAGCAGCACTGGATCTGTGATATATCAAGAACGAGCTGTAGCAGCCCCACCCCTAAGAGACCAAGCACTATTATAAGGACATCATTCACTCTTAGCACTGAGAAGGAGAGGAAGGTATAGTAAAGAGAATAATACAAGACTACGTGAACCCCACTGAAGATGGAAAAGAAATAGATCTTGTCATCTATTACCAAAAGGAACGAACAAGGGACCTAACCAAAAGGAACGAACAAGGGACCTAATAATGGAGAACAACCCGACCCCGCGAGCAAGAGACCCCCTGAAACAGACGAACATAGTCTACCAGTTCATATGTCCCGTCCATGGATGCCCCAGCTCTTATATTGATATGACTACGATGAGAATGTCAAAGAGGATCTCATGCAACGTGCAGAAAGGAGCTATTAGGAAACATACAAGGACAGCACACCATCAACCCATCTACTATAAGAATATTATCCAAAACTACTATGAGGGTATTATCCAAAACACCAGGATAATTGGGAGTGCCCCCAACCAAGAATGCCTCCGTCTGTTAGAGACCCTCCTTTTCCATAAAGGAAGCATCTCATTGAATACTACTCAGAAGGTACTCTTCCTCCCCAACAATTTAAGGAGAAATAGACTAGGACACAACATTAATACCAGCCTGAACAACAGTGATGTCACCGAGGAGGGCAGCGCGCCAACCAATGAAAATTAGAGCCGATGGGACGTTATGTCACATCCACATCCCACCTTGCGACATCCACATCCCACCTTGCGGCATCACCCCCCTACCTCAAAGGCATGGACGGCTGCAAGGGCGAGACCACCAGTGTAGAGGAAATAGTTTGAATAAAAATCCCTCTAGCCAACAGGCGACAAGAACCAGACCAATAACCAATGATAATTCAGCAGGCGGCCAACCTCCTGCTGACCTATCACTATATATGGAGTAGATCCTGCAAGTACCATCATTATACTATGATTTTTTTTGCTGTGGTCATACTTGGTCGAAACCGAGAGAAAACATTAGCATAATCGTTTTTTACATTAAGCAAAATTGTATTGTTTTGAATTATAAGTAAAACTCTGTGAACATTACTCTCCATATTTAATTACACTCAAGTTACTTAAATCCTGAGTTGTTTTACTCCCACGCGATGATAACTAATGTCGGCGCATTACTCGCCATCTGTAGTAACCAAGAGAAATCTGTCATGAGAAAGATAAAAAAACTATCTACACAATCAACTCAGCTGATGCAGCAATTTCTTTTAACAGTACCTGTTATTATTATTATTATTGTCTTGTTGAAGGTTATTGCTGCTTCAGCTGCATTGACCTTGTAGAGGTCCTTCTCAATTCTTCTGATGACAGCTTTCTCATTCTTACTAAGACTGGTGACTAATGCACCTACGCAGGGGATTGTAAAAGTAGAGATAGGTATAATATAAATTAATTTAACAATGGTAAGTGAAGTGTGATGTTTGAACCCTGTAGAGTTAGTCAATCATAATGTGTGTCAAAAACAATATTATTGAATATCTTAAGTATTCTGCTGTGACATTTCGCCTAGCTCTTCCAGGAATCATTTTGGGATGGGGGCAGGGGTGGTGGTGTCCTATTTTTATATCAGAGGGTCAGTGGGGCATCTTCAGGGTGCTGAATTTTGGTTGCATGGGTGCACTGAGATGGTTTTTTATTGGCCGTTGGGAACAGGCTTCAAGCCAATTTATAGACTTGATATATTTGCTGTTGTAGCCTGGTGAATCTTTTATTGGTTGACTCCAGTGTGGCATCGCGGGATTGAATGACGTCACTGCATGCCAAATTTTGATTGGCTGATGGCTCTGTGGCGTCACTACTGGTATACTCTGGGTTACTATTTCAGTATTATCTTCAGTGATGAAACTGTCTTGCAATGGGATGAAATTTTGCTGCGGCATATAATATTGTTTGCGTTCGTGGTGTTTTTTCTCGCATTAGTTTGGTAGTTCAGGAGGCCTCTTGTGTAAGGTTCAATGAGGCCCTCTGCTTGTGAATAGAGTGCTTTGAGCAAGCATCATGGATTGGGAGCCATCCCAATTATTCATGTATTCTGAATAATACTGTCGTGGGGGGGAGCAGTATTGTTGCTAGTTAGTGTGTGAATCTTGATGACACCCTCCTAGAAATGGCAGGAGACCTTCTTCAAAAGACACATTGTGGTCAGACTGACATAAGCACCCATGCATCTGGACATTGGGCATTTAAAGCAGTAGACTAGACCTCGTTCGTGTGTTTTAGGTGGTCTCGTACTGGCAGGGAAGGGTTGTTTCTCATAATAAGGTCTCTAGTTCGGTTATTCTTCTAATATATTACAAGTTCAATCTTCTTTCTTTCTTCAGTCAGGGTGATGTTCTTCACGATGATCTTCATGGAGTACTCGTCCTTGCAATACTGGGAGTGCATGGGTGCACTGAGATGGTTTTTTATTGGCCGTTGGGAACAGGCTTCAAGCCAATTTCTAGACTTGATATATTTGCTGTTGTAGCCTGGTGAATCTTTTATTGGTCGACTCCTGTGTGGCATCACGGGATTGTATGACGTCACTGCATGCCAAATTTTGATTGGCTGATGGCTCTGTGGCGTCACTACTGGTATACTCTAGGTTACTATTTCAGTATTATCTTCAGTGATGAAACTGTCTTGCAATGGGATGAAATTTTGCTGCGGCATATAATATTGTTTGTGTTCGTGGTGTTTTTTCTCGCATTAGTTGGTAGCAGGAGGCCTCTTGTGTAAGGTTCAATGAGGCCCTCTGCTTGTGAATAGAGTGCTTTGAGCAAGCATCATGGATTGGGAGCCATCCCAATTATTCATGTATTCTGAATAATACTGTCGTGGGGGAGAGCAGTATTGTTGCTGGTTAGTGTGTGAATCTTGATGACACCCTCCTAGAAATGGCAGGAGACCTTCTACAAAAGACACATTGTGGTCAGACTGACATAAGCACCCATGCATCTGGACATTGGGCATTCAAACCAGTAGACTAGACCTCGTTCGTGAGTTTTAGGTGGTCTCGTACTGGCAGGGAAGGGTTGTTTCTCATAATAAGGTCTCTAGTTCGGTTATTCTTCTAATATATTACAAGTTCAATCTTCTTTCTTTCCTCAGTCAGGGTGATGTTCTTCATGATGATCTTCATGGAGTACTCGTCCTTGCAATACTGGGAGTGCATGAATGCTTTATAGAAAATCTTGATGCTGTCCTGAGGGCGGGGTTGCAGGTTCTCACTGTTGTTGTACATTTCTTTGGGGCAGGACTGATTTCTCGGGTAATGACCTTATTCAAATAATAGTTATTCACAAGCATCTGTGAAGCTCTATCAACTCCTGGTGGGTGTCCTGCTAAGTTGAACAGTGGGAGAGGTTCCTTTTTACAATAGCCCTGACAGTCATTTTCTTAAACTTGGTGGGGCGCTCGCTGTTTCCATTCAGGCACATTCCTAGATTAGTTTTCTTCTTGTAGACAGAAATACGGAGGCTGCCTTTGGTCTTGGTAACAAAGGCATCGAGTATAGTTTAGCACGTACATTGCTAGAACATGCAGTGAAGGGCTTCGACCTCATCCTCGTTGTCAGCTGCACGAAGATATCATCAAAATGTCGTCCATATGTATGGGGTGCTGTATGTGGGCGAAGACTCTCCTCCACAATTCTCATGTAGGGATTAGCAAAGAGTATCCTTGAGGGGGAGCCCATCACGACGCCATCCTTCTGACGGAGCATCTACTATATATATAATCTATATATATATATATATATATATATATATATATATATATATATATATATAGTATATATATATATATATATATATATATATATATATATATATATATATATATATATATATATATATATTATATATATATATATATATATATATATAATATATATATATATAGATATATATATCTATATCAAATGGTGTGTGATGACACTTCACTATCTAAGATCACTCGGCTAATTCATTTCTTTCCTGACGATGTCCAGATAATATTGACAAGAAAATTAGTAACACATTCATTGATTAATAACGTAATTAACAATTACACTGCAGCATTGATGGCCCATTGCAGTTGCAAAGCTTCTCTTTTGGGATGAAGTCATTTTTATTTTCATGAGCGAATTATATTTACTTTCTCTTCTCCTCAGATTCCATTTCGTTGCCTTCTTGTCAGTTTCGAGCTCAAGTGACTGTTGGCAAAAAATAATAATCTAATTGCCAATTTTACTGTCGTAATCTCAAAGTTTACATAGATTTTGGAGCATGGTAATTTACACCAAACAAATGAAGTGGTAGATGTGCTTAAACATGACGCTTCTTTCCTCGTGAAAACAAACTACTACTATCGTATATCCCTGAATTAAGTTTATACTGCTGATCTTTTGTTACATCTGTTGCAGACGGCGGATGTTCTCTTAAAATGTACTGTAGTCTGTAAACAACACCAATTGAGAGCACTATAACTTTCCCCAAAGACATTTTCTTTACCAAGAGTCTTATGAACAGATTATATAGAGCACAGGAGAGAGAACCTTTCTGAAAAGAGCAGAACAATAATAGAAATAGTTTTTTACACATATGACAAAAAAAAAAAAAAAAAAAAACGGAAAACTCACTGGACTAAAAAAAATAAAAAAAATAAAATAACAAACTAAAATCGATGGAAAAATGAACGCTCCTTTTTACGTCGACAATAATTACTCCTTTGTTGGATGGAAAAAAAAAGTAGACACGGAAACAATTTTCAAATTTGATCTTAATTGAATTTGTTTCCGAAGCCGCCTTAGCCCGACTTCATCCTCTCTCTCTCTCTCTCTCTCTCTCTCTCTCTCTCTCTCTCTCTCTCTCTCTATCTCTATTTCAAGAATCTTTTTTCTGAGTCGGCGCCCCCTTGACTTAATGGCTCAAGTTCCAGTGAAATTAGATCCAGCTCTTTGGCTTTTTATGTCTGAACATAACGAACAGTGTGTTAATGTGCCAATACAAATGGCACTGATTAAAATATAAAGCTTGTAATAACTTCATGTAAGGGTTGGAACTCGGGAAATTGGGAAGTGATGCAATTCCTTATACTAATGGTCATCCACGACCTTTACTAATGAGTACTTTGTTTATATTGAATCTTTGGATCAAAGGAATTTTATTCACTTGTTTTAATGATACACACCCTCCAAGACTAGTGTTTTAATGGTTTTAAAACTAAAAAACATTCGAGATTCCCACAATATGTATTTGTTTACAAGTTTACACTTTTGCTAAATTTGGGAAAATACTAACCTTGCACTATAACATTAATACATTTTCGTTTGCATGCATCCCAACAACCTTGCAAATTTAAGTGTTGAGCTGAACTTCTCTTTAATTTTAAAAGACTGTTTGGTTCCGAAATATGAGTAGATATATTTATATTACAGAACATAACAAAACTCGGAATTTTTCTACGTTATTATGTTAGGATAAGCTTATGTCTTTGGGATTTTGTCAGATCCATGTTAAATAAATCCTGTCATGAGTTCTAAAGTGAAACTGAGGTGTAGGCCTATGCACGAGAAAAGTGAACTTCCAAATCACTAGAACAGACGTCTGTTTCTGTTTGAACAAAAGAAAATGACAATTAAAAAAGAAGGTAAAAGTAATTGAGGTAAAATTTCTTACCTGAAAAAGATTTCTTAGTAAATCTTGAAGAGAAATTCAGGATAATCCAATCAAATAATCCTGAATCCTTGGCTCCTTTGACTTAAATAAATACCGTCACTCCTTCCAGCGTTTGGGTCGATGTTCATTTGATGGAAAGCTAATATTGCCTCTCTCGTAATATTAATGGATTACTGGAAGGAATTGTCTTCTTGTGCTTCGATTAATGTCACGAAGGATTGACATTCTCCTCTGCCGAGGTTTCCCCTGACTCCAAGAGGTATCCTTATCTTTTGATGAGGTTTAGACTTCCTCTTGCCTTATATTCCTTTAATATTGTACATAATCTTCTTCAGTTGTCTTTCATTTCCTTTCTCTGCGATTGTGAGAAAATCCGTTGCCTTTCCTCATGCGTTGGTTAAAAAGAGAGGAGAGGCTTTTTATTCTTTGTAATTTACTCTGTAAAAATAAACACTGCCACTTGATCTGGTAAATAAATCTTAATAGATTAAACATTCATTCAGGAACCTTGCAGAAGAAAGGGAGAATGGAAATGAGCGATAAAAGTATTGAAGAGTGTAGATTTAAAATGAAAATGAAAAGGACAAAATAAAGCCGATTAACGCCTTGGAAATTTGGGGAGTTATAATGAATACCAGAATTTGTATAATATTATATATATGTATATTATTTGTTTTAAATTTATCATTGATTAAGGTTTCCTTTCCGTGTTTTTGTATCTTCTCTTTAAGGACACCAGTCAATTCCTGCATTTGGTTAAGCGTGACGTCAAACACAATGTGTAGGATACTGAGATCCTTACACAGAAGGCAACGGCTGTAAGGATGATAGGAGGTCTTGAGGTCATTTAGGGTCTTTCATGGTGGGAGGGACCAACTAAAAAGGAAGGGGTTCATCCGAGAATATTCGCAAAAATCTTTCCTTTCATTTTCACTTCCAAAATTTTATTTTATTCTCTTTTAAATTCCATTTTCTCAGAAACCTGTGGAAAAATGGAGCCAAATAAGCATGAAGTAATCATAAATATTAACATCGTCTTTTAGCTGGCGTATTTTCTGAATGAATATGAATGATTGGCTTATTTATTATAACAAGTCACCTGGAGTATAATATTTTACATTTAAAATGATTATATAAAAATACAGTAAAAATAAGTTAAGAAAACATTATATATTAAATAAATGTCATCACTCAAGTAAGATAGTAAAGTTATTACAAAGATTAATTTGTATTTGTATTCACATTTTATATACCAATAAAATATATCTATAATATAATTCTGCGACTCTTGTATTTCAAGTATTTCAGTCAAAAGATGAGATGTTTTCGCAAAGGCTGCAACTCCATTAAAAACTATTTCTCCAATTTATGGAAATCAAAATCTGTGCAACGATTCCAAAGAATTGGTTAAAGAGAAACTCATATTACCTCTGATCACAGTAATTTGTTAGATCTTTTTTTGATAACTGATGTTCTTTGTAGGGATATGGTTAATGTTGCCCGAATTGGATCTAAAAATTACACCTATTTCGTTGGGTTAACCGTATGACCGGGTCTATATTAGGTAATGAAGGACTGTCAAATAAAGCTTATTTACTCCACATCAAAAACCTACAACGATGTTTGGCATTGAATCGAATCTTAGCTGAATCGGTGATCAAGTTACGAGCAGGGTAAAGTCGTTCTAATTCTTTTATGGATAGAAATATAATATTTTTGCAGGCGATTTATTTCAAAATCGAATCTGTTTACTGAAGTGAAAATAGTCTATTGAAGTTCGTACGGCCATGCTAAAGGTAGTGAAACAGTCATTTCTCTCGACCTTCAAACGGTGAGGTTTAGCTTCGTTGGGTCTGGTCAGTTCTTGGTGGTCAGTTCTTGGTTAGGTAACCATCCATACATATCAGAAGTTGGTCGTTCTTTATTTATCTACGTAGATACCATGAAAACGCTTCCCATGGTAAACTTGCGCAAGTGGAAACTTCATAGCCCGAACACCTATGATAGAGAGATACCGACCTCTGTTGAGCATTGAGGTCACTACCAAAGTGAAACAGAAGAGCCTTTAATGAAACACTGTGCTCAGAGGTCAGAAAATCGATGGATGGAAGGTTCAAAGGTTACTGGTCCGAATAGTGACAGACAGACATTCGCTCTCTGTCAGTCATCTGACCGCAGACATAGACTGCACTACTTCCCGTCAGAGAAAGACATCAGCCGTATATTCTGGATTAACAAACGGCGTCCAAATTACTTGAGGTATATATATATATATATATATATATATATATATATATATATATATATATATATATATATATATGTGTGTGTGTGTGTGTGTGTGTGTGTGTGTGTGTGTGTGTCGTGTGCGTGTGCGTGTATGTATGTCATATATATATTTTTATTTCTTTCTTTTGAATTTTAGGAGTGATGAAGAGGCCAGTCTTTTCAATACTTGACTACAAATATACCGGATAAACTGAAATAATTAAAAGAAAAACAAAAGACCACAATTTGCCAAAGAATTTGAAAAATATAGGCGAAGATAAAAAAGGACATAGTAACGCTGAAGTTTTACAACCAAGTGGCTGTCTCGAGTTGATATAACTTCTACATTATAGGGAAAGTCATAACTCACTTCTTTTTCTAAAAAGTAAATGGTAATCTTCTCTCCATTCATCGCTTATTACTGCAATGTGGCAATTCAAGTTGAATCAAAATGAACCATTTCCCTATAAAATTTAAAGAAGAAATCCTAGAAAGTTGCTTTGAGGAATCCAAAGTCACTCCTCTCGTCCCCAAGACCTTCGTTGGCGTCACACAGCGTTTGGACAGTGACAATGGAAGGTGTTGGCTTCATGGAAAAACTAATATTGTGATTCATTCCTTGAATCTTGATGGATCACTGAAAGGGGTTTTCCTTGTGTTCACTGATTGTGTTATTAGGAGAGATTAATTCTCCTCCTCTTGCTCCTTTGTCTGTGCAAGTCACAAAGCTATTTTGATGTTCCCTGATGGTCAGTAGCTTATTCTGGGTGTCTTACCTCATTTTTTCCTTCTTGTTTAAGGTTTATTCTTTATTTCTTTATGTGTATTTTTTGTACGTGTCCGAGCAACATAAAATAAGAAATTGCCTCTCAGTTAATATTAAAGTCTTCAATATTTAAGAGTCATGAAAGAAATATATATATCATTCATTGTCATTTAGGCTGCGAAAATTAGCATCATCAAAGCACGTGGGTGAAGGGAGACAGAAATACAAAGAAATAGAGAATAATGGGATAGAGTAAGAAGATACAACATTCTCCGATTGATTTTGCTAATGCTTCATAAAGTGATATATCAAGTAAATTCTCTGTATTACCTTCTTTGAGCTTTAATGATAGTCAGACTGTTAGGTCATTGCCTGGAGACTACTACATTATGCATAAGAAAATATATGACACTGTTTGTATTTCATATACTAGGATTTATTCTCTCTCTCTCTCTCTCTCTCTCTCTCTCTCTCTCTCTCTCTCTCTCTCCTCTGTTAATGCTAGTTTCCTTTACGGTAATCATTTCATGACAGAAATTAAGAAATTAAGTTCTTCATAACAACTAAGCTTTGAAAATCATTCAACAAATCTGTCTTGTGGCGATAAAATGCATTTTTTTTAAAGCTTCATCAGAATTTCATTACGTTATAGAAACATGAAGATAAAAATATTAAATACTCGTTACTCATCGGTGAAGCCACTAAATTAATTAATAGTTCGCTTTACTGATATTAAGCTAGAAACATCTACAATTTACAAAAATGGCGAATGAAGCCATGGGTACAATTACATCATATTTATACCTACAAGTAGGATTACAGATATTTTAAGTGATTTTTTATTGGTTGTCAAACTTTGAGGGGTTGGGGGCTCCTGTTGGTGGGAGCAGAATGACTCATCTGGGAGAGTCTGCATGACTGACGAAGGAATTGAAATTGCCCAAGATTTCTGTAAGACCAATTATGGGCATAAACATGACATAATTGTAGGCCTTGCATCATTTGCCTTGTTGTAAATGGTAAAGTGAACTATCGAAATGTCAAGGAATAAATTAACTTTAGACAGCTGCTATATAATCTACCCGTTGTTATGAAGAAACTCATTTAAGAGTTTGAGAGACTGCAATACAAACTCAATGGCATCCAGACAGCCATTCTGTTTAATGATGCATGTTTGAAAGAGGGCCTTCTTCCGAATCTTTATTATTTTATTATTATTATTATTATTATTATTATTATTATTATTATTATTATTATTATTGTGGAAGATCCTCTTTCAGCTGCGTTGATTGTATAGAAATTCGTTTCTATTCTTCTTATGATGGCTTTTTTCAATGTTACATAAATTGGTGAGTAACGTGCCTCTGGTGAGTATAGGAAAAAGTTAAGATTGATTAATTTAATATATTTTTTCAAACTAAGTCAAATCTGGTGTATATTATCTGTAGATTAATACAATCTAATAGAATAATGGTGGAAAGATTATAGTTTGATGGCCGATGTTTCTTCTTGTTTCAACCAGATATTCTCAAAGCTGTGGCTTTGAGTAGACTGACGATGGACTCAGCAGGGGGTGTCCCGAGAGCTGAATTCTCTTTGATCTGGGGCTCACGCAGTACTCATTTCCTATTGGCAAGTGGAAGAGATTTTCAAGCCACTTTCTTAAAGTTGATGCTCTTGCTGCCTCATCCTTGCAAACTGAGGGAGCTGGACTGTCTCTTCACCTCTTGGGTGGTGTTTAAAGAGACCTTTTCCCATTGAATGAGGTGGATCTCTAGTAGTCAGAGACATATCTGATCCGGGCCTCTCCCGATTATCATTGTGTTTTGAATAATTCCGTAGCAGGGCACTCACTGTCACCATTGAGGTACATTCCTAAATTGGTTTTCTTCATGTAGACCAAAGTACGGAGGGCATCTTCAGTCTTACTCTCAAGGACATCGAGGAAGGGGTGCTGGTCGTTGGTACTGAACTCAATGGTGAAGTTCAGCATGCTGCACCTCTAGAAAATGCACCGGACTGCTTCTACCTCTTCTTCATTGTCGGCTTGAACGAAAATAAGGTCATTTATGTATCTTCCATACTTACGGGGATGTCGTATTTGCACAAAAACTCTTTCCTCTTTGTGCAAAGCTCGAGGAGGGCCCACAAGGAAGCTTCAGGGATAATGAGTTGGGCGGTATGTTGGGCCCCGTAGAACGGTCTAAATCATATCTGTAGTTTCATTAACTGGGATGTTTGTAAACAAGGTTTCCACGTCCAGCAAGGCAACGATATCTGTTCTTGGGGAGTCTTCAAGGAACTCCACCAATGAACGTAGGTTAAAACTGCTCAGAATGTAGGGAGGCAAATAATAATGTTGAAACATTTGGCTAGAGCATAAGTAGGGGATGGCATTTGGCTTATGATAGGCCGGAGAGGGTTTCCATTTTTGTGAGTTTTGACATATGATTTTAGACCATGTTTATAGGACCCATCTACTGCCCCACTCAAAATCCCTGTAGCTTCCTTGCGGTCCCTCCTCGAGATTTGCACAGAAAAAACCTATTCTCCACCCACAGAGGCCAAATGTTCTGCTAGAAGGATGGTGTATCCATGGGATCCCCTTTGAGTGTTCTATTCACCAACATTTACATGGGAGCAGTGGAGGAAAGAGTCTTTGTGCAAATACGACGTCCCTGCAAGTATGCAAGATGCATAGACGACATCTTCGGTCAAACAGACGATAAGGAAGGAGTAGAAGCAGTCTGGTGCATGTTCCAGAGGTGCTGAACTACACTGTCGATTTCAGTCCTAATGACCAACTCCCCTTCCTCGGTGTCCTTGTGAGTGAGACTGAAGATGACTTCCGTAATTTGGTCTACATGAAGAAAACCAATTTAGGAATGTGTCGCAATGGTGACAGTGAGCACCCCAGCAGATTCAAGAGTATGATTGTAAGGGCTTTTGTAAGGAGGGCGCTCACCCACTGCTCTACCTGGCAGGACACACACCAAGAACTCGACCGTGTCTCACAGATTGTCATCAACAAGGGGTATCCTAATAAACTTGTCAATAAAGAAGTGCGAGCAGCCCTGGACAGAAGATGGTACAATGGAGGTGGGAGCCTGAAGCCCCATCCCCAGGATAGCATCAAGATCTTCTACAAGGTTACGATGGATTCACAGTACCGTGAGAATGAAAAGGTTATGAAGAAATTCTTCATGGAAGATATTTCCCCCTTGGAGGAAGACAAATACATCAATTTCGTCATATATTGCAAAAACAGCCGAACAAGGGACCTAATAATGAGGAATAACCCCACCCAGCCAGACTAATATGGTATAGCTGTTCAAATTCCCTTTCTGTTGTTGTCCTGATGCCTATATTGGCATGACCATGACATGTCTGCCAAAAAGGATCTCCTGCCATTCAATAGGATAATCAGGAGAGCCCCAGATCAGAGATGTCTGCAACTACTAGAGGCTGTTCTCATTCAATGGGAAAAGCCCTCTATAAACTCTACCCAGGAGGTGCTTTTCCTCCCCACAAACTTATGAAGAAACATACATACTTATGATAATACCAGAACGAGAGACTACACCAAGCCAGCCATACCCGATCATACCAGCCGCCTTGCAGCCAATTAGAATTTGGCCCACTGTGACGTCAGGCAACATCACACACCGCCCGGTGATGGGACAGTCCAGCTCCATCGGTCTGCAAGGTTGAGGCAGTGAGAGCATCAACTTTAGAAAGTGGCTTGAAGTTCTCTTCCAGCTGCCAATAGGAGATGAGCATCACATCCCCGAGCAATGAGGATTCAACTCGGGACACCCTCTGCTGATCTCTGACTATAAATAGGGTAGAACCTGAGTCCATTGTCCATCTACTCAAAGCCACAGCTTTGAGAATGTGTGGTCGAAACCAGAAGAAACTTCAGCCTACACACTATACATATATCTTTCCACCATTATACGATTGCATTGTATTAATCCACGGATAATGTATGCCAGATTTGACTTACTTTGAAAAAATATTTTTACAAATTAATCGATCTTAACTTTTCCCTATGCCTTCCATAGGCACATTACTCACCAATCTATGTAAAGTTTAAATAGCTGCAATAAGAATAGGAAATAATTTCTAAAAAATCAATGCAGCTGAAGCAGCAATCTCCTTCAATATTATTATTATTTTCTTTTGGTCTATCATTGTCATCATATTTGACTGGATGATTTATATAGTGTGGGGTAACAGGTTGCATCCTGCCTCCCTAGGAGTTCATCACTTTTCTCACTGTGTGTGCTGTTTCGAGGAGCACTCTCTTTTGCATGAGTCCTGGAGCTACTTCGGCATCTAGTTTTTCCAATTTCCTTTTCAGGGATCATGGTATCACGCCTAGTGTTCCTATAATTATGGGTGCAATTTCCACTACAATATCCCATATCCTTCTTATTTCTATTTTCGGGTCTTGATACTTAAAGATTTGTTCTCTTTCTTTCTCATCTACTCTGGTGTACCATGGTATTAGAAAATCAATGAGTGATACTTTTTTCTTGATTTTGTCAATCAATGTAACGTCTGGTCTATTGGCACATATCACCTTATCTGGTCTGATACCTTAGTGCCAGAGAAACTATGCCTGTTCATTTTCTATCACTTCCCCAGGTTGGTGTTCATACCACCTATTACTTCAAGCTAGCTAGTATGTCTTGCACAGGCTCCAGTGGATGGCTTTTCTACAGAATCAGGCCTCTTTTTGCATTGGTTCTGTGTAATTGCTGGACATTTGCTTGCTATATGGTTTATGGTTTCGTTTTTCAGATTGCACTTCTGCAATATTTCCATCTATCATTCTTTGAACAAAGCTGGTTCTTAGTGCCTGGTCTTGTGCTGCTGTTAGCTTTCCTTCTGTTTCCTTTTTTAAGTCTTCCCTGTGTAGCCATTGCCATGTTTCATCACTGGCCAGTTCTTTAGTCTGCCTCATCTACTGTCCATGCATTGGTTTATTGTGCCATTCTTCTATTCTGTTTGTCATTCTCCTGTCTCGGTATGTTTCTGAGTCTTCATCTACTTTTATCAGTCCTTCTTCCCATGCACTCCTTAGCCACTTGTCCTCACTGGTTTTTGGATATTGCCCCAGTGCTCTGCTCTCAATGTTGGCACAGTCATCTATTCTTAGTAGTCCTCTCCCTCTTTCCTTTCGTGTTATGCTTAGTCTGTATTTGCTCTTGGGTGCTTGCTGTATTGTTATGTGCTTCCTAGTTTTCTGGTTTATGCTGTGGAGTTCAGCCTTCTTCCACTCCATTACACCTGTGCTGTATCTGATTACTGGTACTGCCCATGTGTTTGTGGCTTTCATTATATTTCTAGTGTTGAGTTTTGATTTTGTGTATCGCTGTAAGTCACTGCATATACTCTCTCCTGATCCTGTCCTTGATCTCTTGGTGTTTTATATCTTTTTCTTCTATTATTCCCAGGTATTAGTATCGTTTCTCATCTATGTGTTTGATGCTATTCCATATGGTAGCTTTATCCATTCAGTCTTTGTCAATTTGCCTTTTTGTATGTTGACCAAAGCACATTTTTCTATTCTAAATTCCAGCCTGATGTCGCCAGATGCAATCCTCACAGTCAGGATTAGGGTATCTATTTCCTTGATGCTCTTACCATTCAGGTTGATGTCGTCCATGAACATCAGATGGTTAATTCTGTTGACTCCTTTCTTGAGTTGTTACCCAGCACCCATCTTCTGCAGTACTTCTGTCATGGGAATCATGGCCACTACGAAGAGCAGTGGGGACAGTGAGTCGCCTTGAAAGATCCCTTTCCTGATGTTAACCTCTCCTAGAGTCTTATCCCAGAGCTTGTAATTATTGTATTCCAGTTGCGCATTGTATTTTTTATGAAGATGATTGTGTTTTCCTCCGCCCCATATATTTTCAGCCATTCTATTGGTTACCTAGTAACGGGACCTACAGCTTATTGTGGGGTCCGAACCACATTATATCGAGAAATGAATTTCTATCACCAGAAATAAATTCCTCTGATTCACCGTTGGCCGAGCCGAGAATCGAACTTCAGACCACCGGATTGGTAGCCGAGCGCGAAATCCACTCGACTAACGAGGAACTTGGAACTTAAATAAAGGAGTTATTATGAGAAGGAATGTTGCAATACAGGACGTTTAAGCAGTGAATGAAACAGACCCATAAAAAGTAGAATAAACATCGAAAATCCAAGTATCCGGAAGTATTTTTTGGTCGAATTATTTAACGATTGTAGAAGCCCGATGTCGAATGTGTGACGTAAATGTGTATCCTTTTGTCTTATTACCAATATTGGAAGGCTAAGAAGGAGCTGGGAAAACTACCTGGAAAAAACTTTGAATCAGCAAGATATAACTTTCCAATACCTTCAGACAAGGTTGGAAATGTCAAAGTTAATGTAGCGTCTTCCAAAGATTTACGTATGGAGCACAGATAGGTAAAATCCAATAGGATTTTGCTTACAATTGCTGTGTGTAGCTATTTTGGAATTAATCTCTCTCTCTCTCTCTCTCTCTCTCTCTCTCTCTCTCTCTCTCTCTCTCTCTCCTCTCTCTATCTCTCTCTCTATTTGGCAAAAGTAATAGATATCTTATTCCTATCATCGGATTATCAATAATTACAGCAATCATTACACTTTTTTATCATTTTCATTATAAAGTAAAGTTACATCCAAAATGAATCTTATTCCCACATAGTAACTACTCTGGAACTTCTGCTCATAAATAGGGAAGTTTGGTCTTGAATGCTGAAATTTATCGGAACTTCAACGATTCAAGAAAAAAGTTTGAGGAAATGTGATGTCAGTGGCCGAGTTCACTTGAAGGTTATCCTGTTAAGAGTATGAAACCGTCGGCCTTTCTGTCAGTTTTCAAACAGAGGTCTTTTTTCTTTCTTTCTTTAATGCAACGCCAACAACTTCGGTTTTCCTTGTATGAATGACCAGCCATGGGCGCCTGCAGCATATTTTGCAAGGGGGGGAAATTAC
>NC_087214.1:52497354-52551597 GCF_015104395.2 Macrobrachium nipponense
TATGAAAATAAATTAATTCGGAGGTAGAGCGAATTAGATATTAAAGAACATTTGTAGCTTAATGCGTGTATATGAATTACGGTGATATGATAAAACGCACTCTGTGTGTGTGTGTGTGTGTGTGTGTGTGTGTGTGTGTATATATATATATATATATATATATATATATATATATATATATATATATATATATATATATACATATGTACTAAATATACAATATATATATAAAACCTACCGTCCAAGTACTATTGACCTTTACGAAGTTAATTTAAGAAAGGATTACTTGACAGTTATGACGTCATTACCTGAGGTAAGTAACTGATGAAAACTTTTCACAGAAAATAGAATGAAGGGACACTGATATGAAGATTTTCATCAAAAGTGTCACCTTTCCTGAGTCAAGAAGCACTCTATATTGTTATTCCGAATATTGGACGAAATCTTGTGAAAACTCACGAAATTCGCTGGACGCTATTGATCACTATTCACTTCTCTAAAACCTTTGGGAATGACAAATATTTTATTATTAAGTTGCTCTTGTAAAGGAGATTCATACACTACTACATCAGATTCATACACTATCTATCATCAAAAATAAGATTTTGTTTTTTTTCGCTGACCAATCTCGACAGCCTTACAAAAATTCACCCATTCAATTCAAATGGTTTTTGAATTCTTATGCAATGTCGAGTAAGAATAATAAATACTAATTAGAATTTCATTAATCATCTTTGACTTAAAAGTTATACCTTGAACACAAAATAACTTCTCGCATCGGTAAAATACGCTCTGGTAAAATCTACAAAAAGTGTCATTGATTCTGGGATACGATGTTGACGAGCTGTGGAGATGCACAGATTTAAAATAGCTTTACAAATGCGGCAATATAAGCGTTCATTGTAATTTTTACTTAGCCAAATTCCTCATGCAAATTATTTTTAATAAATGTAGTCATTCCATTAAGATGACCCACGTGTTGCTGTCATTTCCATACTTCAAAATGTCAGGGCAAAAACGGAAAAGAGGAATGTCATGAAATTCGCTTTGAAAATAACATGAAATCCAAATGAGCTTAATCTTCTAAAGAGAAATTACAAAAGTCAATCTATCTCAAAAATTTAATACCAATCAAAAGTTCACGACCATTTTCCTGACAACCTTTCTGGCCTCCAGTATCATCGAAGAGGCTAAAAGGGAATGCTCTGGACTTGCTTGAAAGCAACTGGTTCCATCGTCATTTCATAACTTGACGGGAATTATTAGGACGTTGGAAATCATTTCCTGGAGTATCTGTGTTTGTCTGAGTTTGTCTTATTCATTCTCATTCATTTCATTTGATTATTCTATTTTCTTCAGAGTAAAATCTTATTTTCTCCAGTATCTAAGTTGCTTCCTACTCTTTCCTCATACTTTACTTTCGCGTATCTTACCTATTTATTTGCATTTAATATCTAATTGTTTCTTCTTTCTTGCAACAAGGCTTTAGAGAATCTTCATTATCCTTCCTTCCCTATGACCTACTACAAATACTATCAGTAACTGTTTTTATTCGTTATTCCCAAGTGCTAATACTTACAAACATCCCTGTTGACTGATCCTAATTCTCGCAAAAGTTCGCTCCTCACTGATGTCTTAAAACCAATGTCCACACAAATGACACCTTAGATGATATTCTTATTTCTATCTTGTCAGACTTAACTTTCCTGTTTACATGTTCAGTCCTATTCTTGATTTTTCTTCTTAAATTGAAGTTACAGGGTTCAATCAGACAATGATCAGAAATACCTCCCGCTGCTCGCCTTCTCATCTTTACATCCACCACTTACCCCTCCATCAACTCTACCAGAACATAAGTGGATAAACACTTGCCCTCACAATTTTCTAAGAATACCAACGAAGGATCTTTTAAATCAACCACACAGTATCTTCTTTATCACCTACTTTTGTATTCAGACCACCCAGCATAAATATGCTTTTTCCTGACCTAGCCATGCACAAATTCAGATTCTCCCAGAAACAGCCTACTTAACTCCCAATCAGTGGACTGCCGGATTGTTTATGATACATGACAGCAAGTGCATCCCTTGAATTGTATCTCGCGTCCACTCCATCTACAACTGATCTGTCCCTGCAAACCACAGATCATTCTTTTGTGGAATACCCAGAGATGGCATAACTCAAGATGCTGAGAATTATTAGGACGACAAAATAATAACAATGCACAAAATTCCTATCTATAAACATAAAATGTTTCTGATTTTGACTTTACTGAGGCGAAATTGATGATAACTCCGATTCTTAGGTCTTAATCATAAATAGATAAAGCATACAAAACTGTTGCAGAAAGTCTGATTCAAGAGAGAGTTTCTTCCCATTATGCAAAACACGAACAGAGGAAAATTCGCAACTCGTACGAAGATAAATGACTTGTTTGTGATGCCAGTCTTTTCGCAAGAAGAAAAGCCGTCATTATTCATAATAATAACAAAACACAAACGAGAGAAAACACCGAGATTCGCGGGATGTTTAGTTCTGAGTTACCCTCAACCGCCAACTTCTCCTGATCTCTTTTGGGGTGATTTATATCACCCGTATATACCATCTCTTGCTGTCGGCTTCATGACCATTTTGACTGAGTCCTGTGGTACTGTTCTGGGGATGTTATGGCCACCATTATCATTGCCTATTTCATATTATCTCTCCTAAACTAAACACAACAGAAATGTCTTTTTTTTCTGAGAGCCACATTAAGATTCCTTCTGGCAATGTTACTAGAAATTCAGACCAACATGCATGTAAATTACATGTCTTCTCTCTCTCTCTCTCTCTCTCTCTCTCTCTCTCTCTCTCTCTCTCTCTCTCATAATTGAAAGAATGGAAATACAAAATAATTGCTCAGCAAATTCATTCAACGTTAGTGAGCTGTAAGAAAAGAAAGAACCGCTCAGATAAATAATACATAAATTGTTCTCCCTCCTTTTCCTTGAAGGGAGATAGAAAAAGATTGAAAGGGAACAGAAACACAGATAATTTAATAAAAGATAAAAAAAAATTAGGTTCGCACTGTTGTCAAAAGCACATTTGAAGGTGGAAGGACATTCTTTCAAAAATTGCATTTTTGAGTCCCGTTTCGGCGATCTCCTTTCCTATTCCTACTTCACTGATGTTTGATCTCTGTCCCTACGATACTTCGGGGAATTATTTCTACCGCTCTTGTTGCCTCCTCGGGATTTGCCAAGGTCTGGCATAAGGCTCTGCTACGAGTGATCTACACGTTTATGCGGTTCAATGACTGGTTGTACCCTTCCACTGCTAATCCTTTGAATTCTCTTTCTGCTTTTGTTTTCAGGTCCCTAATGTCATTTCTTTCCATAAGAGACCCTTCTCTCCCTCCCACTATGATACGGTGCATCAACATGTTTTCTTCTGTTCTTCTTCTTTCCTTCGAAAGTTGCAGGAGACGGACATGAAGTTGCCGTTCAATCACATCTCATAATGACACAGATACTATGAAAAGCATTTGTGTGTCAACTGTACGTGACATCTAATATTAGGGTCTAATTATATGTTATATCATTTCCCACTTCACCCATTATAGCTTTAAATGCAAACCGTAAGCGCTTTAAACCCACTCGTTGTAAAATACACTAACACAGACATATGACACAGCTCTGGACAATGATGATCTTTTAATATACAGGCAACTGGGATGTCATTTACATCCAGCAATTCCACCGTTCCTTGTTATACATTTAACGTTGAAATAAATATAAAGGAAAATAGCTGAAAGCGATATTATTGCTGAACAAAGGACTTGACGTCAAAACTGTATAACAAGAGGGAAGGCAGAGATGAAATATTAAAAGCGCAGACACAATATACGATATAATTCAGAGTTTTCAAGACAACTTTCCTCTCAGTATAAGAGCAGTGCTTCACCTGCGGCTAAAACAGCTAGTTTTTTTTTTATTATTATTATTATTATTAGTATTATAATATCACTTGCAGAATGAGTGGAATAGACGTTAAGAGAACGCATTTTATTATAAGCACTCTTCAAAATAATGTATTTATTTATTTATTTAGGTCAAGATCCACCTTCATTTATTTACACTTTACAATAAATTCTTACTGATTAACGTTCCCGTCGATAATCGGGGAAAAGGATCCATTAAGTGACATTTTCTTTTTCTTTTATTTTCTTATTACGCAAACATCTGTAAATCCAAACAATGAAAGGATGCTCTGATGACGAGAGCAGGAGCTCTCATAAGGCCGGAGCAGCATTGTGTCGAGTGTTCACGCTGAAGAATGTGAACATAAGAAAATACAAAAAGTATTCTAGTTAATGCGTCTTGCTATCCTATTACAATCTTATTATTAAACAATTGATATATCATTCATTATGTTGCCACACTCAATAAGCACATTAAAATGACAATAAAAATACCTAATTTCATTGACTGCCTGACAAATATCTAATCCCCTTCGAGAAATGAAGAAGCTTGATGACAGACAGACAGACAGACAGACAGACAGACAGACAGACAGACAGACAGACAGACAGACAGACAGACAGACAGACAGACAGCTCAATGACACTTATTAGTGACTGGGTGAGAACCCATGGCTTTGGGCCCATGTTCACTTTTAGTGACAGTTATCTTTGTTATGCCAAAATGCTAAGGAATCTGCGATAATGCCAATATGAATCATAATTCAAAATGTATTTCTTTAGTCGTTAAAACGTACTGAAATATCCTAGTAGACTCCTTCACATGATTTTGTTTATGAAAGGCGAAGTGAAATCTGGAGAGATTAGGACACCATGAATAACGTCTTAAGGGGAAAGAATACTCAGTTGAGTGTCACAATGAATGTTTTTTTTATTTTATTTTAGTGAGGATTTATATGATAAAACAAGCTGCTCCCAATTTAGCAATTTTCATCTGTGATATGGAAGCCATTTAACGATTAATTAGAAAACCGCTGCGATTTTTCCGGACGCATGACTCAAATACTTCCTGTTGGAAAGCTTTCTTTTATGAGTCGAACAAAGAAGAGGATTGAAACCGCAGTCGTCGTGGAAGAGCCTCTCACGGAAAGGGGAATAATTGTTAGGAAACTGATGATAATAATCCTGGTTGATATCATTAATCTTCAGTCACGATGAATGAAAAGCTTTTGACAACGAAAAAGAATAAAGGTAATCAGGTGAAAGGAATCAGGTCTATTTATCGGTACATTATTCTCTTCAGAACCAAACAATTTTATCATTTGACATATTTACAGTGCTACTAATAAAAATAGTTTTTTTTCTGGAATTCTTATTAATAAACTTGAAATATGCATCGTACATATTATGTGAGCGTTTAATATCAGTTTTAAAAGCTAACCCGCCCCAGTTTCAGTACAGGAATAATAGACGCCTTAAGCAGATAATGACTCTGTAATCGGATCACTGCTGTCTGATCTCAGCGTCACTTCGAATCATTTTACTTCACCAACTTTCTGGAGACGAAATGGCTGAACTATTTGAGTATTCAGTCATGCTGCTGTTCTAAATTATTAACTGTTTTTATTTGAACGTACTTTCTAATAAATTTGTTTACTGCTCTTGTTTCTACAAAAAATTATATTGAAATTAATCTTTGTAGCAGGAAATTAATCTTAATTCAAGTATATAGACGCTGAAGTCCACTAAATTGCGTTTTACAGAAATTAAAATTAATTTCTTTAATGAAAACGCGGTTTTAATCAGGTTGCATAACAAAAATCTAGCAACGATGATCATCTAACACGAAAACAAATGTTTCTTGACGCGCGCTACTTACTAGTGAGGTGTTAGAATGACCTGTATACGAATACATCTTTCTCATTATGCATTTCGGAAAAAGGGAATCACAACACTGATTACAGCAAAATCTGTCCAGGATGTTTATATGTAATTTAATATTGTATTTTCAGTTATATTTCTAATTTTGTGCAGAGCGTAGAGATTTGGAACATAACAGTGATGGAAGATTCTTGCTAAAATGACGAGTTCTGAGTAAAAAAATAAAATAAATAAATAAATAAATAAATGTGAGCAAGTTTTGCATAAAATGCGTTAAAAGATCTCAGAGAGTCTGAAAATGCCACATCTCTATTACTTACTGTTGCCGGGTTCATTTTTTAGAGAGGAACTTAAGGACTGGAGATGTCGTTCCAATTGTTTTGTTTAAGGAAATAATTATCAAGAAAATATAAATACAGGTTAATTTCAAAACTGAACGAGTTACAGGTTTTCCAAATTTGAATAGCTTTTTTCTGCATTATCAGGACATCCTAAGAACCTATAGTATATTGGGACTCACGATAACGTCAAGGAAATAACGACAGGTGCTGCAAAGATTTTGCGGTTCCTAATTAGTCGTTCTGTGAATATTGATACCATGGTCATAATTACCAAGAAATAAAAAAAAGATAAATTTTTATCATACTTCCATTAAAAAATTATGAAAGAAAACAGTCCCATCTGATCGAAAACAACTACATAACTGTGACATCAGGAATTCCTCAAAATAATGAAGTGCAATACACATGCGGAATAAAAAAAAAATAAACAATATAAAAGACATCCTAATAAAAATAAATAATTTAAAAAATGTATATCATATAAAAAATAAAATCGTATTTTAACACTCACCAAGACCGAGACGGTGCAGCACATCCTGAAAATAACAAAAATAAAAAGATTAACATTGATACTTTCTTTAAACATTGATGAACATTATTAACGTTAATCATTGTCTCTCAAATGAAGCATTTTCTTCCCCTCGATCCCTTTCGTTTCTCTCCTGAAGACAAGAACACTGGGGTCGTTTCCATATTCCTGAGCAACGCGAGTGTCACAACAGAGGGTCTGAAGGAGAGAGGAAGGACTAGGAATGGCAAGGGATGATCTCGGCACAATGCCAGAGGTTTCACCTGGGTCCTTGTCCGAGGATTCGGCCTGCCTCTCTATCTTGACCCTCTCGCCCATTACTTTCATGAATTCACAGCAGCAGTGCATCTGGTGCCCAGCCCCGTCCCTTACGATGTTCCTGTTTGGCTGTTGATCAGACAGTCACAGGGCTGGAAGGTTGCAAACCTGTCAGTGTCCCTCAAAACGTCATACAGAGTGCATCTCTGCTCCGACCTCTCCTGACTGACGTCTTTCAAACATTATAACTTTTATTACACCTCAGTTTTACCAGAAGAAAAGTAGTGTTTCCCAATTTCATCACTAAACATCGCCAAGCCAATGATTTAAGGATTTTAATGATTTATGATTATGTGTTTCAGTAAAGTTAATGCTAAAACATGTATGGTGAAATAAACATAAAATTTTAGGATAAACTATATTCTCTCTCTCATCTTCGCGTGACCAGTCAATGACGTCATCATGATCGCGATCCTCGATAGACATAGTCTTATGGGGGGAAAAAATATGACCTCATTATCGTCGCTATTATTATCATTATCACTATCACTCTCTCTCATATCCTGCAGTGGAAATCTCTACATGAAAAAAGTATAATAATATATAATGAAAAGGAATCATCAGAGAGATATACGAGAAAAGGTTAAAAGATTGAAAGAGTGAAAGAAAAATTAATGAGATGAATGAATGTCAAAGGAAGATACAGGAAAGAAAAACGCATCTTCGAGAAATTCTGCAGTAAGGAGGCATTCGCGCCCGTGTTGGAGGCGCCTGTTCTCGCGGTTGTTCTGGAATCGTCGGGCGTGTTGTGGAGCGCAACACGCGCCTAAGTGTCAGCAGAAACACAGCGAAATATGATGCAATATTCTGTTGAGAGTCTTCTAAGAAGTTCTAGTAATCTCGGGAGTCTGTGACGCTCGCCGTAGGCTCCGCCCCAGAATGCCTTATAAATACGATGGACGAAGTAGGAGAAAGGAGAGATCATCAGTTAGTCACAGAGAGATATTCTCAGTAAGAGCCACAGATCAGATTATCAGTGAGAGATCAGCAGCAGCAGAGATCATCCGAGAGAGATAGGAGAAAAAGGGACCAACAAAGGATCAGAGGAAAAGTTGCTCGAGAGTTGGTTGGATTCTGGTCTAGTTGTCTTCAGGAGTGGACGACCGAGTTATCTCGACGTTGAGCAGACTTCAGAGAAGAAAATGTCCTGCTAGAGGGTTTGGGGAATTCCTGCCTTTCAAGTATCAAGAGTAGACATTATTTTCTGCAATATAGAGTCAAGAGGACGTTCTCCTTTTGTGAAGCCATCGCTTCGAGTTGCCAAACTGGCTAGCAAGTACTTTCATTACCTCACTGTTCCCCCAGTTCATGCAGTGTAAGATTTTCCTTTTTATGTAAATAGGAGATACCATTCTGCATTTACCTTTGTTGGTAAGCTTGTAAATAAACCTTTGTTGTGTTAGTGTTTCTTTCTATAATCGTATCCCCAGTTTCAACTGTTGGTATTGAAATATTCTTTTTTATTTATTTCATATCGAACCTGAAGCGGACCTCTCTCAAGGCCGTAACAATGAATTTCTTGGTCTTTGTTTTATACTCATTTCTTTCTTTCTTTAAATCTTCCGCTGTAAACCCAATACACATACAAACAACAACATCCAAAGACCACAACCCAACAACACAACAACCAAGGACCAAAACCCCACAACTCAACACACGACAAACAAACAAGGAATAAAACCAGAACTCAACAACACAGCAAACAAACAAGAACTACAACCACAACAAAAGACCACTGCACAAACAATCACTAGCAACACTAAATACAACGACACCACAAGCAATCACACACCCACTAACAACAAGAAATCACAATAGCTCACCAACAACAACCTCAACAACTCACAACCACAACAACCCACATATAACTCAGAAACTCATAAGCACAACAAATCTAACAACACAGGCACAACAACTCTAAAGCAAACAATATCAAACTTAACAACAACTAAAACAACAAATCAATAACACACAATTTGACTGACCACCAATGCCTTCAGTGCTCTTCACGGACCGCTGCTGACACTACTGACCTTTACAGGCTCTGACTAAAGACTGACTCAAAACTCTGATCATAACTCCAACCGCACCAGCAGACAACCCAGAACTCACCAACAGCCAATACAATAGTTAACCATCCATCCACCAATTACGCCCTCTCTCTCTCTCTCTCTCTCTCTCTCTCTCTCTCTCTCTCTCTCTCTCTCTCTCTCTCTCTCTCAGAAAACCAGAAGCAAAAATTCATACCACACGATCTCAACAGCAATACAAACCACGAAACTTTCTCTCTCTCTCTCTCTTCTCTCTCTCTCTCTCTCTCTCTCTCTCTCTCTCTCTCTCAAAGATGTTGTCAAATGGAACTCCCATAACTCCTCCATAACTGTAGTCCCAAACTGGCCAAACATTTTCGAATTTGGATTAATGGCCTCCTCATCCGTATTTCAGAACTCCTGCCTTAACGGTTGTGTCCGCCATTTTCAGCTTACCTATGGCTACCCATTTCTTGTCCTAATTTGAAAGATTTAAACATCTGAATATTTTAACATTACTCACTTTTTGTAAAAAAAAAAATGAAGAAATGACACAAAATGTCAGCAACAAGTTACAAGCCCCGTCCATCTTCCATGATAAATCCTTCCACTGTGGAAATTAATGAGACACAGAAGATACACGGGCGACAAACAACTTTTCAAGCAGGTTTTTGATACGTTTTTACAAGGTCTTTCTGAGATTACGTGTCCCAGGTGAGGGACCAGGCTGGAAATACTTCAGGGTAAATTCTGTGAAAGAGTAATAAAAACTCTGATGAAATCAAGATGTACAAAGAGACAAATAGATGAACAAAAGGGAGTTTCTTCTTCTTCTTCTTTCCCAACGTTATTCCTACATAAGAGGTTGGTTGCCTGATGCGCTTTTCCCAACAACATCAGGCATGATTTATTATTTGGCAAAGGGGTTTTTACGACCGCATGCCCTTGCTGTCATCCACCACAGTTATTGGCGGTTGGCCTCGCCTTTGACTAAAAAATAAGACAGCAAGGCAGCAGTTTCCCCAGTTACTTGCGGTGGGCCTAGCCTGTTACTAAACAGTAAGACTGCAAGGCAGCAGTTTCCACAGTTACTGGAGGTGGGGCTAGGCTTTTACTAAAATAGTATGACTGCAAGGCAGCAGCTGTCCTTTTAGTCGCCTTTTACGACGCGAAGGACCTATGGTGGTAGTATTCTTACACCCCTACCACAGGGTGGTTAAAGAAAAGGCAGTTTCTCTGCGTCATCAAATTAGCTTCCGTTGATCAAACACATTGTTCACATAAATCTACTATTATCGTTCTGTTGTATTATTATTTATTTTATTATTATCATAGTCTCGATATCAATAATGAATCACTTCATTATTTCGAAATAGAGGTATCCGGCAGTACAAAAGGACAGAGGTGGAAAGAAAACTGAAATGCGTCGCATTAGTCATTATACTGCTATGCTTTCCACCCTTCCAGACATATACGGAAATACCCACCTACAGCACCCAAACCTGAAAGTATATTCTAAAATTCAATTCATCAAAAACTGATGAAAAAAAAAAAGGTTTTCCATTTCTAGCAATGCTTCTAGTATAGCTTAATTACACTTTGCTATCCATGATTGTGGACTTTTCCTTTTGTGCAATTGCTCGTTTATTAAACAGTAATAAAATGAAATTCTGACAATTCTCTATAGTTTACCCAAGACATTTGAAGAAAAAGCTTCGAAATTATTAACTTATTATTATTATTTGTGTAAGGATGAAGGCGGCAAAGTCCCACCTATGTTGCTGCAGTGACAGGAGAGACCCTCCCCCCACTCCTTCCCCAGCCCCCAAGAACAAGAAGATACGTTTGTAATTCTTATAAACGTAACTGGACCGACTGCCGGTGAATTTGTGTTAGGAGAGACCCATGCGTTTGATCATATAATAACTATTAACAATACTACTGTAAAAGTGCAGCACTGCTGTTGTTAAGTGCCAAAGTTTGGTGGACTCTTTTTCCAAAGGTATTATATCCACAAGCAACTGCATGTGTAATGTCTGAATGGCTACACTAAGTCTCAAACTTTTCTAGACTTAAAGTCGCTTTTGTCCTGTGGAATTTGACAACAAAACCTTCGACAATTACAGAGAGGAACTTGAACACAGCCAGCACAAGACCATTATGAAAAGAAGGTAAACATTTCAAAGATGACAACTATGGCCCTGAAGCCCACCATCTACGATATATATGCTTTTATGTTTAGCACAAATGAAAAAGACTAGATTGATTGCCTTCTAAATGTTGATAGTGAAAGCATATGTAAATTTGGAGCAGCAGTCACGTGCTCTCATTTGTCAGTAGGAATGGCAAATGTTGAAATGGTAACTGAAAGCAACGCCAATCCCTTGAATAACTAAGACCATTTCAAAGAAATGAGGACGAAAGTTGTTTAAACGATACAACAATAATGGATAACAAAAAGTTACTTATCACAAATATACAAAAATGTATAAATAAATCAATGGGAAAATAATTAAAAGGCCACAATAGAATACTTTCGCAAAACCTTCCGAATTACTTTAAGTGTTTCAGCGTCGTGAGGCTTCTGCCGCCACCGCTTCATTATCATGAAAGTTTTCGGGGTAAAACGAACCATTTTTTTCGTAAACTGCAGAAAACTGCGAAGATTTATTTAGGACTTGATATCCGCGAAGGACTTAGCAGATGGGATGACAAACTTCTGGTTGTTCTTAGATACAGGACGCCGAAGTCCAAGAACAATATCCTCAAAATGATAACAGGTTAGTATTAAAAAATAAAATTAAGAACAAATATATTTTTAAAGTCCTCGTACAGAGGTCTTAGCGTCTCTACATTGAAGAGGGACCATGGCGCTGTTAAAATATATTTGTTCTCTAATTTGTGTTGTTTTCTTAGCATTTTAACATTTTATGACTGTAACCACGTTATATATATATATATTATATATATATATATATATTATATATATATTATATATAACTATTAATATATATTATATTATAATATTATATATATATGACCTAATATATATATATATATATATATATATATATATATATATATATATCCTATATATATAGATATATATCTATATATATAGATATATATCTATATCTATATAATAATATATATATATATATATTCATATATATATATATATATATATATATATATAGCTATAAGATATGTATTATAATATATATATATAATATATATTATATATAATATCTTATATATATATATATATATCTACTAATATATATATATATCTATATTATATATATTATCCTAATCTATAATATATATATATATATTATATAATATCGATATATATAATATAATTTTAATATATAATTATATATATATATATATATATTATATATAATATATATATATATATATATTAATATATTAATATATATATGAATATATTATATTCTATATATATATATATATATATATATATATAATATATATATTATATTATTATATTTATATAATTATTTGTATATTTAATATACTATATATATAATAATATAGATATAATATAATATATATATATATATCCTATATATATATCTATATATATATCTTATTAATATATAATATATATATATATATATTCCAATATTAATATACCTATATTATATATATATATATATATTATACTATAGATATATATATATGTATATATATATCTATCTATATATATATATATAATATATATAATATCCATATATATATCTATATATATATAAATTATATATATATATATAATTATTATAGGAATATATAAGATATATTATATAAGATTATATATAATTATATTATAATATATATATATTATATTATATATATATAAGATATCTAATAAATATTAGGTAAATATATCTATATATATATATATTATAGATATATCCAATATATATATATATATATATATATATATATATATATATATATATATAATAGAATATAATATATATTAAATATAATTTAGCATATATATATTATAATACTATATATATACGGATATATATATAAATTAATATATTAAAATAATATTATTATAATATTATATATATATATATTAGATATATAGTATAAGATATATATAGAGATATATAGCCGATATATATATAATCTTAGAGATAGAATCTATATAGATGATCTATAGAGATACATATGATAATATCTATATATACATAATTATATGATTATATATATATATATATTATATATGATTATATATATATATATATATATATATATTATTAGAATTATAATGTATATATATATATTAGATATATATATATATATTATATATTATATTATATATTATATATATAGGATATATATTATATATTATATATATATATATTATATATATATAGATTAATATATATATTATAATTAAATATATATATTATTTATATAAATATATTATATATATTATAATATATTATATACGATGATTAAATATATGATAAATAATATATATTATAATATAT
The DNA here is from genome assembly GCF_015104395.2 of Macrobrachium nipponense. NCBI lineage: Eukaryota > Metazoa > Arthropoda > Malacostraca > Decapoda > Palaemonidae > Macrobrachium > Macrobrachium nipponense. The sequence goes on from NC_087214.1 coordinate 52,510,944, forward strand.
ATATATTAATATATATATATTATTATATATATACATATATATATATACATTGATATATATATATAAATAGTATATATATATATAATTATTATCTATAATATATCTATATATATTATATATATATATATGAGATAGATATAATTTCTATATATCTCTTATAATATCTGTATATACATATATAATAATATTATAACATATATATATATTATATATATATATAGTATATATATTATAAAGATCTATACAAATATCTTAAATAATATATTATAATAATATATATAATATATATAATATTATAATATATATTTTTAAATAAATTAAAAATTCAAATATATAATGGACGTTGAGTCGAAAGATCTTGTAGCAAACCCCATTGTTTCACTTTCCTTCGTAGCTTCAACTTTTATTTATATATTCATCACGTTCCAAACTTTTGCGGTTCAGTTATACACACACACACACACACACACACACACATATATATATATATATATATATATATATATATATATATATATATATATATATATATATATATATATCTATATCTATATCTATATCTATATATATATATATATATATATATATATATATATATATATATATATATATATATATATATATATATATAAAGAATCTCTAGAATTGTATTCGGTTCAATAATACCTTGAAGAAGTACCCATGCAATATGAAATACACCACTCACCGGAAACTGTGCAAAAAATAAAAAATAAAATTTTTAAAGAAGTAAAATGAACTGCAACGTGATGCGAAACAGCTTCTCCTCACAAACAGACTCTGCAACGATCACAGAGACCGAAGAATGTCATTCTCGGATACAGACGAAAAACCGGGAAAATATAATAATAAGTCCCTAATAACATCAGTGATCAGAGCCACCTAGCGGCCATCAATAGAAGGAATGCAACGAATCGATATATGGCGTTATAATGCTGTTTCCCAGAATAATAATATAACAAGATATTTGTCGTTTGCTTTATCGAGTTATTTACTGTCAATAAGTAACCAAAAATAAATGAAAAATTTCAGTAGTGAATTATTAGAATATAACAGGAATACAACAGAACACACACACATGTATATATATATATATATATATATATATATATATATATATATATAATATATATATATATATATATATATATATATATAATATATATAAAATTAATGCACGGATTTGCTTTAGATTATCCACGTCTCGCCTTAGCAACAGCGTTCATTATTATCCTTTAAATTAATGCGCATATCCTTCACTTTGCGAGTAAATGATATCCTCTTCGTCAAAGTTGGTTTCTTTTTCAGCTCTGATATTATGCCTAATTAAAACCTTTCCTTCTGAACAGATTCAGTATTTTTCATTCCAGTGGGACTTGTTCCAAAGTTAAGCAGACTTTTAGGAGTTAGGGAAAATGTCATTTGGTCTCAACAAACGATTCCTGAAAAAGGTAATGAAATCCTGACTTCCTCTCCAACATCTAGATGTTATCAAACAGGATGTGACAATTGTTATAATTTTTTTTTTGAGAATTCGATTTATAATTTAATATGCTGGAAATCATATAATTAATAACTGATATTCCACTTCGGATCACAAAAGGTTGCAACATACATGATAGCAGTTTCTTGCAAATAAAATGCTTTAATTACTTCTTTATGAATCATCATCTTAGCATTCGAAGCCAGACACCACATTTTGAGCAAAGCATCAAAGCAAGAGAAACGAACAACAAAGCTTCCTGGATCATCCATTAGGCCTGTGTTGACCTTCGTAAGTATAAAATACTTTATATCATTCAAGATAATCAATAGTTTTCTTTTTGTGACACCCGACAACAATCTTCTCCCGCTAGAACGCTCCATCCTTCTCACTTCCGACAGGTGTACTGCCATTTTAATTAAATCCCTAAAAATATCACTAAATATATTATTTCTATGCGAACTTTAAAGTTCGTTTACTTTCCTTGATCATTTATTTAACTCTCAATTCATTAATAAAATTTCTGGAAAGTAAAATCACTGGATTTTCTTTGAAAATAAACCAGACTATATTTATTTACCGCGTTGTCATATTTCCAAGAAGACAAGAAATCATCAATTGAAAAAAAATTATATTAAAAGATTTTTAAATAAGAACTCCTATTGTATTTCGAGTATGAATTTAATGTTATTTAACACTCCTTCAAAATAACACGACGTTGTTAATATGCAGTTCTTCCGAGTGACAAATTTCATTACACGAAGCTAAAAATAGTTTCCCGACATTATTCCCACTGAAAATTCATCTGCTCAAAAATGTATTTTTGTACCTGTACGTTGAGCGTGAAATTGGAAATTATATTTCTAGTGGCAAATTGTTGGTAAAAGCCACATATTTAATTATCAAAATGTATGCTTACATTTTATTTTCAGTTTTATTCACTGATACAGGCCAATTGTATCTGATTCTCATCGGTTATACTTGCAAGACTTTTGTTATATAAAGTGTAATGTGTATCTTTCAATAGTCTGTGTGTGTTACATAGGCAACGTACCGACAATCAACTCGGCGTTAAACCATACAAGAATTTTCGGAAAAGACAGGTGGTTTGTTTTTTAAATTTTGAAGCACTTGTGAAATGACCAATATTACTGTCATTTTTCACGGAAAAAGTTATTACTTGTTCCGTGGAATACTCCAGTAGGCTACTAAATTTACGAATGCAAGACAAGAAAGGAAGTCTGCAGAGTAGGAAAGCAAGAGCCTATCGGGCTATTTCTAGCTGCGTCTGAAGGAGGCAGTTGTTGTGTAGGGCTTCAATGCTAGGCACGCCTGGAAAAGACATCGCTTAGCAGGTTGCTGTGGATTCCCTGGAGGCAATGAAAATGAAGAGAATCCTGAAAGGGACTCCATGTTGGGAGATCCAAGTTTTCAAACCAAGTATATCGTGGAAATGGTTAAGAAAAAGAGGAGTTAGTAACACCCAGAGCTGGATATAACGGTGGGAAAAGGAGTTACACCTGACTGTCACTCCGCTGAAGTCAAATTGAGTCTAAAAGAAGGTTTCGAGGAAGTTTTAGGTCCGCAATCACAGAGATGAGAATACCGTGTGAGGAAATGATAAAATTCACAAAAACCAAAGTGGACGGACGGAATCTGAGAAGTGTATGACCATTAAAAGTTAGTAAGGCGAGTTGGCGGTTATACGCCCTTAGAAAGCAAAATATATAATAATAATGGAGGGGAGAATGAAAGAAAGGGTTTATTGAAAGTGAGAGAATATTTGCGGGGCAGCTGCGGAAGAGAAGTCATGATTATGGAACTTTAAGCAGTGCATGATGTTCTTATTCAATTAGACAATAAGAGAGAAAAATGTTGGAAGTAACGAGAACGTAGGGATGAACCGTATGTAGTACTCTATGTCGAAAACAGAAGCTGCACTGGAGGGAAGTCAATGATCAAATAAAAATGAATTAGAACCAACAGAATTATCAAAGACAAGTTAATATTCGAAAATCAATTAGTGTCGATATTCTAACGTCCTTTCCACCTCAAATTATTTTCAAACTTACAAAACCCGTCGTTGGAGTAACGATGCAATTATTTCCTGTTTTTTTCATTCGCATAAATATTCAATTTTTCTGAGGTTTATACAGATTTGTTGAAGTAATACAGACTCACGGAAAATACTCAGCTGATATCATACTGGAATTTCAATTGTTTTAAATAAATTTTGTCGTTACTTTTGTGGCTCTCTCTCTCTCTCTCTCTCTCTCTCTCTCTCTCTCTCTCTCTCTCTCTCTCTCTCTCTCTCTCTCTCTCTCTCTCTCTCTCTCTCATAATTAATGTTTTCTATCTGGAATGATTTTACAAACGCAATCAGAGATAGAGCGGTTCCAGATGGGTTAAGTTTCGTCGCAGCCAAACTGGGCACGAAAGCCACTGCTCATCTGGACTTCGCCGATTCAACAGGCAAGACTGAGGACCTGTTGTTCTGGGCTTTGATCAGTCATCCATCCAGACGTTTTTCAATAAAGACCGTGAAAACGTGGTCGAATAATGGCAATCGTTTAGTCGTTCGTCATTGGCAACATTTCAAATAATTTTTTAAACGAATGTAGAAAAAGAGGTACTAGAATTCTTTTGAAAGCCAGAAATTGATTCTTTATTCTTTAATGAGAGAGAGAGAGAGAGAGAGAGAGAGAGAGAGAGAGAGAGAGAGAGAGAGAGAGAGAGAGGCGTTTTAATGTAGCTCTCAGTTTGTCTGGTGGAAATTTACCCATGCTATAAACTGAACTAAAATTCGGAACCTTTTAAGCGTCAGAAGAACATACTACATGTCTACAGGAAAGCGACATTCTCACTGTCATACATACATTTTCGCAGCTATCATGGCAATTCAGTTAAGACTCGGCATAGCAAGTAACTTATTTCTTAGAGCCATGAGAATTTGCTCCCCAGATTTTCTTAACAGAGAACTCGAAACAATCAGATATCAACTTATCTTGCTAAAATACCCGAAGCACATAATATAAAAAGCCATCCATAAAGCAAAGAGCATTTCTCACAAACCCACAGAAAACAAAGAAAAGGAAAAATACACAAACAAAATCATAATCCATCACGAGAGATCACACAAATCTCAGGCCCTTCCAACCCTTTAATCTTCACTTGTCCGAATACACTGGGGAAATCCTTAAATAACATTCAGCAGAAACCAGTTTCCAAAGACACTGGGGTTTATGAGATCCCCTGTAGGGACTGTGATAAGTCATACTACAGTTTCCCTGGAAAGTCTCTCTTGGAAAGATTAACGCAACATAAACGATCAGTTAGATATGGACAAAATAGTTCAGCAATTTTCCATCAGATAAATAACATGAACCATACCATGGGTTGGAACTCATCCTGAATTTTATACAAGAGCAGCTGTCGATACAAATGTCTGATGGTAGAATCTTCACTAATTAAACACGATAAAAGGATCAACCTTTCCAAGGGAGCCTGGGACTCTGACACATAGACAACATCTTCCTTAAGGCAATGGTGAATCGGATTAAAACTGCGTGTGTGTTCGTTACAAACGATATATGACTTTGGTTATGGGGAGTAAGTGTTGTGAGAGAGCACTCATTGATTACTTGTGACAGAGTGCAGAACACGCCTGGAAGAGGTGAGAGGTGTTGCAGACCCATCGAATAAGGTAACGTAAGAAAGAACTTTGAAAACGTTAACCTTTGAAGTAATAATAATTGGGTCTGGAGAATGAGAAGTGTGGTGCGGTACACATTCTTTTTTATTAACTTTTATGCGTAAAGTGGTGTAATAATTGTGGTCTCTCTATTTCAGATGGGTTCAAAGTCATCATATAGAAAAATGGATCCTCTAAGACTTTTATTGACTTATTAAAATGTTATGGTTAGTCGACATAAAGAGAATAAGAGGGGGTGTTCTTAAATATGATTTGGAGAGGAGACGATAGGTTAACGGTTTTTTTGGGGTCAAAGTTAATTCATTTTATTTCGTTTATTAATTGATTTTGTTCCATTTTAATGTTAGCTAATTTGGGAAATAAAAAGTATATTTTTGTAATTACAGGAACTTATTTGCCTAGCTTGCATTTTCAGCTAACTTCCCAGAATGATTTGCAGCGAACGAGGTAGGTGCAGTTGCCTGTTAGTGGTTTGTTTCATTTTGTTTAAACGGGTATCATTTGGTCTTAAAAGCTCGTTTAAGAGATTGGTGGCAGTGGTAAAAAGGTTCATTAGGGCCATAGGTAGCGCCTCCGAAGAGACTATATATAGATTAGGCATATTTTGGAGAGAGTATTTGTAATTATGTATCAGGCAACTTGCTTTATTGCTAAGATGAAGATACTTGGGTGTGGCCGTGCGGGCAGTTTTTCGAGCAGTGGTTTAGTGTTTCTGTGTTATGAGGGGTATTAAAGTGTATTTATGGCGTAACGGGAATGAATTACGCGCAGTTGCAATGCGTAGACAGGTACCGACTTTGGCTCTATGAAGACGTGGGTGTATAATTCTATATTTCCTTCCTTTTTTTTTATTGTTGTTGATTTACTCAAAAGTGTGTTTTATTTTGATGTCCCTCGAGATTTGGTGGACATTTGTGGTTTTGGTGATAAAAAATACGGGGGAAGAGTGGTGTTGCGTGTTACGTTCTTATGCTTGAGAGAGAGAGAGAGAGAGAGAGAGAGAGAGAGATTGGCAGTGGCAGCCGAGTGAATGGATGCTGATTCAAGCGGTTTTCTCTCGAACTGATCTTCTTCCTGTTTTTTTTGTTCCCGGCGTGACCTTGTGTTTCATATGACAGCTGATTACCTTGAACCTGAGCAGTGATGAGTTCATATAGCGGTTTGCTGGGCGCGGTGCATGTTTATTTTATCTTTTATTGGTGGATGATTATTACTTATTTATTTTTTTTTGGGGGGGGAGGGGTTGTTTGTGTACATAAATATATCAATGTTACTGAGGTTGGGGCAGATCCTGAAGTATAAGGGTTTTTATAAAGAGAGCAAAATGGCTGATGCAAGTGGTAACCAGACCCTGGTTCACAGAATTACAAGTGTAAACGCTGGTGTCAGCCTGCTCCTTGGTATTGTAGACGGAGTTCTTTCACAACCAGTGCAAATTTTTATTGAGGGGGTGAATAACTATTTAAACGTCAAGGGGATTACAGATGATATAGAGCCGTTCACGAAGGCGAAAACCTTGTTATTTTTCAATAAAGGTGATCTTCCCTACCGGTGTAGGAGCTTTCAGTATGCAAAGTGTCGGTCATGGACCGATTTACAAGCATTTTTAAGAGCGGCTTATGGTTTAAAGGTACACATTGATATGCTGAGAGATTTAAGAGGGTTGGCTGTACAAAATCCGGAAGAGCACAACAAGCCTTATTGAGCATAGTTCAAAACTCTATATATATATATATATATATATATATATATATATATATATATATATATATATATATATATATATATATATATATATATATATATAAGATTCACAAGAAGAGAGAGAGAGAGAGAGAGAGAGAGAGAGAGAGAGAGAGAGAGAGAGAGAGAGAGAGAGAGAGAGAGAATATTTTATATCTGAGAGCGGCTGCTGATCCTTAATGGCCAAAGTTTTGGCAAAGTTAGATCCAGCTGGTCTGACCAAGGAACAGACCGAAGAGAGTGTGAAGGTGGCAATGTTAATCTGCAATTCTATTATTATTATTATTATTATTATTATTATTAGTTATTATTATTATTATTTCAGTAGATAAAACCTATTCACATGGATTTTATTTCCAGTTTCCAGCGGAGTGTATTTCTGGTCAGTTCATTTCTGACATTGAAGGTCGTCCTGGAATAGTGTTAATAAGTGTATTAATAGTTTTGAATCTTCAGGAAGCACGAGATTTCTTTACAATTTTCACTAATTACGCAAAGGTTCTTCATTTTGGATGCCTTGATGAACTGCAAATCTTTATTCTAGGGACAAAATTACCTGTGCCCAGAATTTCTGATAAACAAAGACATATAAATATGGAATGTCATGTCTAGACATGAGATTACATAAATGGAATCTCATGTCTAGTTTCACACTGATAAATTTCAAAAACTCATGGAAACAATAAGTGACACCTCATCCTCAGAGACATTTTTTTCTTCTGTCGTTTCTCACTAATGTGAACTCATCAGCCCCCCCCAAACCTCCCCCCCCCCCCTCCCGCCCCGTCTCTCAAGTCAAACGCTGCCCAGGGAAACGGATCCACAGTTTCGTGAATTCGTCTTCTTCCCAAATCAGTTTTTGTTTACGGCTTCCATGGCCATGGGGCTTCAGTGTTTCTTCCGGATTTCTTTTTCTCTTATACCCCTCATGTTTTTCATTCAATTCCAGGAAAAATCTCTTTCTCTCTCTCTCTCTCTCTCTCTCTCTCTCTCTCTCTCTCTCTCTCTCTCTATTTTCTATATATATATATATACATACAAACACACACATATATGTATGTGTGTAAGTGTGTGTGTGTAGATATAGGTCAGTATTCTCTCTTCTCTTCTTCTCTCCTCTCTCTCTATCTCTCTCTCGTCTCTCTTCCTCTCGCTCTCTCTCTCTCTCTCTCTCTCTCTCTCTCTCTCTCATTTTAGTTACATATTTAATTTACTGGGAAAAAAATTCATTACAGTGTAATTTCATCAAAATGACAAAATCATATTTTTATCTTTGAATAATTTTCAGGTTTTAACAACTTAGACTGAGCTGTTTCACGGCAGGTATCGCCCAACGCTAACAATTAATTACAGCTCTTATTGACTCTTAAATTTCCAATGAGCTGTTATTGTACCTGCAGGCTCTCTTCTCAACACTTCACCTCCTTTCCTCGTATTTCTCTTATTCATGGAGCTCATCTGTTCGTGCTTTCCATCGTTCAACGACAATATTTCATAAAACCTTTGTCAAATAAAAACATGTATTACTTGATTTCACGGTCTCTTGTGGCAGAACTTGTTCTCGCTTCTGGGCAGCTACGGTTCTCAGAGACCTTATGGCATTTGTTCTGTCTACATGTCGGGCACACAAAACCTTGTCATATTCAGAAATGTGTTCCAGATCTTTATTCTCAAAGGGTTTTCCATCATCAAAAACGGCAGATTATTCTGGGAAAATTCTTATTCTATGAGTCTGGCCCCTTTTCCATTTTCTAGATAGAATATGATTGCCTCCCTACTTTACCACCACTTATACCTACGACTTAGTAATGCAGAATCATTCATAAATAACCTTAATCAAACATCTCTTTCCCATTCATCAATCAATAAAAGCCTGTGGCTATTTGTCAAGAGTTTTCTCGGCAGCTTTCCTCTCACTCCTGCTCATCATTCATTGCAACGGTGTCCATTATCATTATTCCTGATGGCTGACAATTAACCCCGACGGATGCCACAAAGCGAGACAAATCGGTGCGATATTATTCATTTCCTGAATAACTGATCCACACCCGATGCAGAGCCTTAATTAAAGCCAGAGGACGAACGTTTTCCTGAGCGAAGGCTTGTGGCATCCATTCTCTGGACCTTGGTGGCATCTACGGTCACTCTGGGCAGTTCAGCGCTTCGGACAGAGCAAAGAGGGAGTTGGAGTGGATGGACGGTTAGATAAAGAGATCCACAAATTGAGGGAAATCAATGAAAATTTGTGTATATTTACGGCCAAAAGACGCTACAGATGGATTAAAATCAACTCTACCCCGTTCACCCCCCCCACACTAACCCCCATCCCCCCTTTCCATGTAACTGAAGAAGGAAATGAAAAATGTCCAAACAAACACAATAAAATCTTCCTGACTTCGGGAAAGAAAGTAAAACGAAAGAAAGCCTCTGTCGCGTTTAATTTCCTTGGTTCAAATAAACATCGAGAAAACCGTAAAAGAAATGTATAATAAAAGTTAGATCCCTCAATTTAGAGAGATTTTGCTCTCAGAAATAAACAACATCAGAATCATAAACTGATAAACATTATATTTTTTTATGATTACCACATGATTCGTTCTTACTTGGATAATTAAGGTCAACCAAACTTCGTCTAATCATTCCAGATTAAAAAAGTTCAGGGGTGATTGGTCATGAATCAAGTCGAAGCTAAATCCTCTGGAGGGATTAGTATATCACAGTTGGTTTATGCAGTTGTATTTGAGGCTGTTAATTATTAGAGACTACAGTAATTGATATAATTTAGCCAACTAATTTCACAAAGGTGAAATCACAGTAATCAATATTGAAATAATAAATAACCTTACAATTGCACCACCAGGACCATACACTTGTCCTATACCACCATAAACAATTCATATTATAGTAAACCAAACAATCATAAATAAAACATGTCATAAAGCAATTAACAGGGCTATACACTTTCCCACACCATCCATAAATAAAACATATAGTTAGATTAACAGGGTTCATGCACTTGCCCAACTCTAAACACAAAGCATGAGAACAACATAGCTCATCAAAAACTGAAATAACGACTTATAAAATAATTGAATGATCAGACGAACACTTACTCAAAAACACTATCAATAACATCAAAAAAGAAAAAAAATGGTGAGACCACAGTAAAAGCTCCTCGAGGATGACCATCGACCACTGCCGTAACAGAGAGAGAGAGAGAGAGAGAGAGAGAGAGAGAGAGAGAGAGAGAGGGGGGCGGCTAATGGAAAGTATATATGAAATTTTGCACTGAATTTTACTCGTCAGTAAGAAATAATATAAAATACAGTTACTGGAATAAAAGACAATTATCAAGTGTTTCAGCAAATACGTAAAATGTTTTCAAGAAGAGAGTTTAATAAAGAAATTGTCATTCCAAATCTGTTATAAAACACAAGAAAATTTTCATTCTTAATTGAATGATATTCTTAATCATCCTTTCATCTCCTGAGTAATTGCTACAGTGTATCATTACACTCTGACTCTCGTATCACGATAATGACTTCATCAAAAGACATTGCACCAAATTCGTTGAGATCTGAAGGAAATACATTTAATTTCATTGCCTCAATCTTCTTGTAATTAACTGGATCATTGTATTTCCATTACAGCTGTTGTTGGCAGCTGAGCGAGACTTAATTTTGAGTAATCATCATCTAATATATCTTGGCTGATTTTATGTCGGTGTTTGGATGTGTCATTCTGAAGAAACGGTGAATGAATGAAGTGAGGAAACTCTAAATTATATGATGAGTTCATTGTTCTGAAGATTAGTTTTCTTGTCTCAGTAATGGTTCGTTTTAACCACCTATAATTGTGGAGAGAGCTTATCATGTAAGACTCTCGAGAAAGCAGATTTCATACAAGAATAGCTACACGCAGAGAGAGATGAGAGAGACAGACGAGAGAGAGAGAGAGATATATATTATATATATATATATATATCTATATATATATATATATATATATATATCATATATATAGAGAGAGAGAGAGAGAGAGAGGCGAGAGAGGAGAGAGCGAGAGAGAGAGTTTCTAACTTAACAGTCACCAAGAACAATAAGCCTGGAACCTCTTTTGCCAGAGTACAAAATTAAATAAATAAATAAATAAATAAAGTAAAGGCATCAATAGTTTTATTGCATTAATCCAGAGACACTCGTTGATCCCAGTTGGTTAAAGAAAGAAAGAAAAAAACTGTTTACTGCCGAGCTGAACTTAATGGACAGACATAACATCACAAGTAGTATTTGTCGAAATTTGATGCATAATGAGAGTTTCCCACCAGAATTAAGGACTGTATCAAAAATGTAGTTTTAGTTAATTCAATATAATTAATAATTACGTCTTTCTTTTTGTAATAAAATTGCAACAGTGATTTACAAAATCTCCATTTCATTCTCGTGCTCTTCCTAACAAAACAAAAGAAAACAGAAAAAGTAGACTCAAGATGAAGACTCATGTAAACACTGGGTACACAACTGGAATTGCCTACAAGATTCTTAAAACAATTAGGAATTTGAAAGAACCAGCTTTTGCAACACCAAATTTAAAATCTAATAAAAAGCATTCTTATTAAAATATGTTCGAAATTCAAAAGCACATTATTATTTAAAAAGAAAGTTCCGACTTGGACTAAAGAACATACGTGAAAAATTCTATTTTATTTGAAGAATGAGGCCAACGGACCCTTGTAATCCATGCAATTCACTACTACTCTCTGCTATAATGAACTGGGAATAAACAGGAAACGGGTGTTACACAGTTTAGCAATCCCGAATCTCCCTAACAAAAAAATAGACCCAAGTTTGGTTTTTAACAAAAGTTGAATATTTCATGGTCGTGCGATTAGTGCGATCAGTTTATGTCATGATTTATTATATAGTGAATATCAAGTGATATATAGTTCTTGTGTAGGCATTGAAAAAAAACCCAGGATTTTGGAGAGATTTAAGCATTGAAACTCTGATATAAAGCTTTTGGGATTATTGGAAATCCTCAATGTCTGTATAAAGCTATTCCAAAAATCAAGCTAATAAATATCAGAGACACTGAAAGCAAATAAAGGAGCATTGATGTATTTTAACACAACCAAGGCGAACAAAATTGTATTATTCCCACCTTAATAATGAATGGTTTTCATTAAACTGCTTCTCCAAACTGTGGTGAGCAACTAAAAGAAAAGAAAAAACTACGAGGCCAATTAGTTCCAAAATTGTGTATAATCTGTGGATTGGAACAATGAGAGAAGAGCTTTTTATTTTGTGATGCCATCAATCAGATGCTTGCTTTGCATGACACAAGCTCTCCCAAGAACGATCTATTTTCGTTGTGGTTTTTTTCCGATGGCAATTCCAACTGATCACCAGTCTTTGTTTACATTATGAAATAAGCTGTATCAGACCGATTCAAAGATAGGAAGTGCACCATTTCGTATAGTCCTCTCAGTAGGTTCTTGGCATCTATAATGAGTTTTTTATTGTTTCTTTTTTGTTTGTTATTCATATTTACATTCCATGAGAAAGTTGCGGCGTGTAATAACGCATAATGAAAGACTTACTGAACTCATAAATTGCTGACCTGCCTTCTGGTCGCAAGTCCCTCTGAAACTACTTTAATAATGCACTTCAGAAAAACAAAGCTGTTAATATCCACTTATTACAAACACCACGAATTTAGAGCTGAAAACCCCCACGAGTTCTACCCGTTTGCTGTCGACAGGATCTCTACAACAATAATCATCGACACTATGCCTAATTCACTGGTGTTAAAGCGTTTTATTCTCATGAGAAAATGATTGGAATAAAGCTTCCATTTTCCTTCTGACAATCTTATTCACTTTTGTTACCAAACTTCCAACTGGTTTCTTGTGAAATGCAGGTTCTGTGTCGTCAATGAACTGGAAACGAAATATAGAGGGCGTCAGGAAGACATGTTGTCAATCATTTATTTCCGGAATTTGTTGATATCTAGGTGCGGATAATCACAAATAAATAAGCACATCGTGCGAGGGAAATTCAAGACGGGGAAATTTCTGACGACAGACAATTTTTAGGATGTCTAGTTGTCCTTTTTGCAATAATCTTTACTGCTTAGGCCAAAAATAACAAAAGAATTCACCACTTGTAGACAGCAAACGTATAATCTGCTAGAATAATTTTCACAGGTAATGGAGAGGCTCTGGGGGAACAATTATAATATGTCTCCTTTTATTCATTTAACCTGGTCCCATATAAATGATTTGCCTTTTTATATGGCACAAAAAGATGCTAATTTTTCTTGGTGTTGATTTATTATTTGGCAGCAGCTGCACTAATCTAGAAAAATAGATACCTGCCAAGCTTACCGCTTTTATGCTTCTCTCTCTCTCTCTCTCTCTCTCTCTCTCTCTCTCTCTCTCATCTCTCACACACACACAAAAAAAAACACTTCCCAGTCAGTAACACGGTTTATTCTCCCTCTCTCTCATACACTTCCCGGTAAGTAAAACGGTATTCTCTCTCTCTCTCTCTCTCTCTCTCTCTCTCTCTCTCTCTCTCCTCTCTCTCTCTCTCTCATAAACACTTTCCGGTAAGTAACACGGTATTCTCGTTTATTATGGAAGTGTCGGAGATAGTTATTTTTTCTGAATAGCAGTCTTAGAATAATGGTGTAACAAATAATGTAAATATCTGAGAAGAATTCCTATATACATCTAAAAAAATATAATCTTGAATAATTAAAATTCTTATTTATTTCCAAGAATGTATAATAAGTTATTAGAAGTTATTCTATATCTTTTAAATACAAAGCATGATTGACATAAGTACTAAATACATTCGTAAATCTCCCATAGTCAAGAGTTTTATAAGTATAAGTGTATGTCTGAATGGTAAAATCGAGACAAGACAAATTCTATGCTAGTCTTATTTAAGAGATCCCAAAGCGTTCATAAATCTAATTTCTAAACTTCGTACGGTATTCCTTGTCGACTGGTTACTTGGTTATTGCTATAATTATCATTCAAAAATAGGGTTAATATATAATCAGTGCTGTGCTGATTTACAACCATTATTGTAATTCCGTCTACTGGAAAGTTATTGTTGTACAATTTGAGGGTATGTATCTTGGTAAATCTCTCTCTCTCTCTCTCTCTCTCTCTCAAAAAAAAAATAATAAATCTCAATTTATTATTTTTGCGGAAACATAAAAATGATCAACATTTTCATGATTAGTTTTCTGGCGGATATGCAAATAATTATTGACACTAATATTCAACTGTGATGTAGATGTGTTACGTGGATTCAAACAGAAAAGATAAAAAATTTTTTTACGTCGTCCCCAATCAGTGAAGTACTCATACCTCTGGCAACAGTAAACCCCGATATATAGTACATATCATGTTTATTTATTTGTGATGTTACATTAATTACATATTATATATATTACGGATGACTACTATCAAAATGTTATCGTAAAACTAAAACAGGTTAATTTATAAGAAAACAACATAGAAACGAGCTGTTACAATGATTGTTTACGTTTTGTGCGTCTGGTAGCATACTACAGATGACTCTCGTCTGAAAACGCTGGGGACGTGTGAGATCCAGGTAAAGGGATGTCTCTGCGTCACAGACACGTCATAAAGCACCACTTGTTCGAAATGGTCTGAGTAAGGCAAGAAGTTGGTCATTTTTCTAAGAGTAATCGGCTTAATTAAGCACATCTGTCGATTCAGTGTACTACCATAAATTAGGACAATGTTAGAAACACATATGGAAATCCATATGGAATTGCATATGTCGGTTTAGATGTTGCTTACGAAAACTATTTCAAGGCCTCTGGAATGCATAGTAGGCTTCAACTAATTCGAGAACGGCCAGCAGAATATGGAATTGTCTCCGTGGTTGCGAGACTACGGACGGCTTGCCACTTTGTATATAAGCAAGACTCGTGGCAAGAGCGAGAAAACCCGTGAATAGATTATTATTTCTATGGTGGGTAATAGTTACTTGGCGACACTCATCTCATGGCACAGCAAATAGAAGGCTATAGTGTCGAAAAACCCAAGGTAAAACAAACCGGATTGTCTCTTTGTATTCTCGCCCTGAATAGATGTAGATCTAACAAATGAGCTGTAGACTGGTTCATTACAAGAAAATGGAAGAATTCCAAGTTAACAATTTATTCCCAACAGCAACTGTGTAAGTTGCATGAAACCTCTACAGGGTGGAAACTCATGACGTCATACGTTAACGTCACTATGGTGTTCAAACCCCTTACCTGCTATTTTGATGACTTTGGCATAGGAAACTCAATTTTACTCTGATCAGTACCAGAATTATTGAATATAGGTACAAAATAATAATGGCAAAAATTAGGTAGGTTTATAAAATATACTTACAAACTTTCACCTTTATTCGATGCTTTGATAGAAAGTTATTGCCGAAAAACAGCGTTTCATCAGCTCTGAATCCCTTAATAGTTTCCCCTAAATCACACAATAAAGGATGACTGTCAAACATATTCCATGCTGTTATGGAAAACATTCATTTTGGACGTTATTTCGAGTCCACAAACTATGGGCGAAATATCTTCCCTTACGGAGGCGTGGAGCTTTTAATTAAAACATGAAACGTTCTAGTTTACAGATAAACATAATATCACCTGTCATGTTACAGTGACAGATACAATATTTGGCAATATCTTTCTTAATGATATGTGAATGTTGCTGGAATGAAAATTTACTGTCTTTGTTAATTTCAAAAATTGTCCAGCACGATGAAATCATTGATCATTTCATTTATCACACAAACACACACACACACACTTTCACACACACACACACACACACACACACACACACACACATATATATATATATATATATATATATATATATATATATATATATATATATATATATATATATATATATATATATATATATATATATAGGGAATTGCAGCCCTGCCCCGAAGTGAGCCCAGCTGGTAGTACCTGGACTAGGGCTAGAAGATTAGGTTACAAACATCCGCTACAATGTAGGTTAACATCTATTTTGGGTAAAGGTTGGATCATGATCTCAACGCTAAACGCAAAAAGGTCTGAGTGACTGGACAGCAGTAGATCACAAATTGCAGGATTTAAAAAGTAAATCTTAAATTTCAAATTAAAACAGCGCAACTTGAGTATTCTCGTGTATTATATTTCGACAAATGTGGTCTCTCAAGAAATAAAAGATGAATTTTACATAGGAATGGAGAATCCTATAGATGGAATACCGGCAAGGGAAATGAGGAATGTTGCTGGCGAAAGGATGCTCCAGTTTGTAGGAACAATGAAGTGTAGGTTACTGGATGTAGTGGACAATGAAGGCCTGGAAGACCCTGAAAATAAATGGGGCACAATTTATTAGTTTTTGTGTTGCAAATTACATGCTATATATATATATATATATATATATATATATATATATATATATATATATATATATATATACACAATTGCTTTTCCATAATGTCATTCACATAAACCAAACAGATTACATAGGCATTAACGCAGGGAGAAAAAGATGCCTAGGAATGCTGGGAGCTCCAGAGGAGCAGATGTCGGCAGTGATCACCAAAATAGAAAATTGGAAAACACCCAACAAAAAAGGAGGCAGAGCACCACTATTTAATATAGTAAAATTTCTTAGCAACAAACGTCGTCGAAAGGTATTTGCAGGAGAGTTAATTGACTTGTATGTCTAGCAACCATATCTGAGGAGGAGCAGACAACGAATATGGGCTTTTTGACAGCGAGAATGCAGATCAAGTTTGTCGGAGAGGAATATCTGGGATATGGGGTAAGAAGACGAAAACACTGGATGTCGTATGATCTACGCTATAGGACAGACAAAAGCAGAATGTTCTTACAAAGAAATACCACGGGGATGAAGAAAGTAAATTAGAACGCGCCAAGTACTCATGTCTAGATATAGACGTTAAACAATGATCGTGAAGAGATAAAACGGAATACAAAGACAAAAAGGCTGATGAGCCTGCCAGAGATGTTCATCAAGGGAGTGGCACTAGTGTTGAGGTAGCCTATAGAAGTGTCTATACGTACAAAGAAAGACGAAAATACCTGTCGCAAGGAGTGATGAGCCAATTATAGAACAGTGATTGAGAGACTGATAAAGTGTATGGATGCAATATATATATACATATATATATATATATATATATATATAGTATATATATATATATATATAATATAATATATATATATATTTTATATATATATATATGATAGATAGATAGATAGATAGGAGAGGAGACGAGAGAGAGAGAGAAGAGAGAGAGAGAGAAGAGAGGAGAGAGAGACTTGTTATGACAAAGGAATAGAGGTAGTTTGAGTGTTTAATGAGGGAACCCATAATTTTATATTTAAGGACTCAAGTATCTGAAGCTTTTGTTGGTTCAGTGCTTGGCCAATAACTTTAAAGTCATCGTAATTTATATGAGTTTTGCACTCGGTACCATGCTCTTTTATACTAAATAGCTCTGGATTGGACAGTCGGCATCCAGTTCTATAACTCGCGCCCCTCATGAGTGTCGTCTCTGGTAGATCCGACATATGTTCCCAGATGATATCTCAGACCCGTACTTTCATAAGCAACACCAAACGACATCAATGGCTCTCAAGTACTTTTGAATTATTATCCTTCTGAAATTCCTTCCAAAGCTATCGTCATGTAAAATGTGAAGACTACGTATATAGGGAGCTCAGCAACATTACATTTTACAGTAGGGTTCAATGATTTGTTCGGAAGTCTGGAAGATTTAGTTAGAGAGATTTGTTTAGAATGCAATTATCATCAAAATAATGCCCGAAGGAAAAGGATTTCTTCATGAAACCAATGGCGTTGAATAAGAGTGCGGACATCGTTTAGTTTGAAAGTTTAC
This sequence comes from Macrobrachium nipponense, assembly GCF_015104395.2. NCBI lineage: Eukaryota > Metazoa > Arthropoda > Malacostraca > Decapoda > Palaemonidae > Macrobrachium > Macrobrachium nipponense. The sequence goes on from NC_087214.1 coordinate 52,528,870, forward strand.
ACAGTCTCCCTGACCTGTCCCTTCTTGCCCTTCTACCTGACCTCCTTCCTTCGCTCTTGTTGTCAGAACCCTTCTGGTCTGCGACTCCGCCCCACACACACTGCATGACGAAGGTCGTCGTCCTAAACCTCTTGTCCCACTGTAGCCTCCATTGTACTTCATTTTCCACAACTCTTTCAGGTAATTAACAAGGATTGGTGGCGGACATGAAAGAACCCGAGTAGAATCAAGCCAGCCTGAACCAGATGTGACCGGCGCTCCTTCAACTGGTATATATATGGCCCGACCTGGCCTGCCAATTTGCACTTTGCCCTAGCCAGCACCAGAACTCATTCCGTGTTTCAACTGTTTTCTCCTGTTCCCATCCCTGAACATCCAAGGCTCCCTCTGAGACCTGTTAAGTATAAAAAACCATTTACGCTTCCAACCCACTGTACACATTGCAGTATCGTAATATTGAATGCTTTTCAAGTTGAGTAATTCGTATATTTTTGCACTTGTTTACCTTAGACTTGTCATTCTTGCTATTGGACTTATGTTTCAACTCTTGACTGCTTGGCAGATCCGTGTTGCCTGTTCACGTTGTGCCTTCTCCAGTAGTCCAACAGTGGCATTCAAGGTACTCTACCAATGACAATCTATGATCGAATTCCCATGATTCCAGTGAGAGCATATACTTGTTACAGTGCTCCATCGCATAGTGGTTTAATTATAATGTAGTTGGCCTTAAGTTGTAGATCTTCACTATACATATCATAGTAAGATTAATTGCACATTTGCTGTTGCTGTTGTACATAGTAGAGTCAATCTCACAAGTGACACGGAGCCAAAGAGGACTCCTGTAATCATATCTTCCCATAAACCTTACAGAAATTATAAGTCATTAGTGGACAAACTTACGTTTACATTCAACCCATGAAAGTAATTAAGTGTTTCTATAAAAGCATGGCCACCTAAACCAGTTGTTGGATGAATCAAGATTTTGGATTTCTCATAGTCTTATAACCCCGCCACGCAGATTTTATAAATATATATATATATATATATATATATATATATATATATATATATATATATATATATATTCACACATACATCCATACATTATATTTATATATATATAATATATATATTATATATTAGGAGGGCTTGTGCCTTGTATGATAAGGCGCCCTATGAGGTAATGTTAGACTAGCGATAATCTTACGCTAAGTCGGTTGGTATTGCACTTCCATCTTCAATGGAGTGTCTGGGGGTTTGTAGATCACTTACGAAGTCGGTATTATCTGTAGTTATTACGACGATGTGTTAAACTCATGGTGAGGAGGTTCTTGTAGAAAACACGAAATATAAAAATATATGTATTCTTCTGAAGTTTTACATGCTGAAGATCAGATATGATTGTACAAGTCTTCTAATAACGATAGCTTGATCGCTTCTGCCAATGATGATGGCTAATCCTATTCCTCTACATGATAAAGCTTAGGTAAAGAGGTACAGGTCTTCTAATGACGATAGCTAACTCTCTTCTTCTCGTCTACCATCTCTGTTACAAGTTATGAAGGAACAGACAGTAGTTCGAACATATGAACATACATACAAATGACATAGTTTCATACGAACACACAATCAAATGAGACACGCTACAGATCACGTAGGCCGTATGAATTTATAGGTCGGGGTGTAGTTGTCTCAAGCAGGGAGCTTGGACTAATGTTTATAAACAATTGAATGACTACAGGTGACGGCATGTTATCTTAGCCTACATACTTATTGTATACGTCATCTTTAGCGTCTCTAGTCTGATCACATTCCTGCAAGCAATCTTTTATATATATGGACTAACATTCCATATTATTATTATGTAAACACTTACATCAGCTCGGTCAGCTACCAAAACCAACTACTGAATATTACTCAAACTTGACTTGCATTTGACTTATAGGAGTGTGCTACAGACACTATGTGAATATATTATATATATATATATATATATATATATAATATATATATATATAATTAGTAAATAAAAATTCATGGTGTACATGAATTGATTCAGTAATAAAATATAAAACAATGATATTGGTAAATATGTGATCACGTGATATATAATGATACAGTTTTTCACTTCATCTCATTAAGATACATATGCTACAGAAAATACTAATGTACTCTGATAATTGCATAGAATGAAGATTAACATGATAAAAATCATATTTTAACTGATAAAAAATTTCATATATGAATTGATAAAATTATTAATGTTTATGCTGATTGATTCGTTGATTTTTATGCTAAATGTTATATATCTGATTCATTAATTCATATACTAACTCATAAATAACTGCAGATATTGGTAAGAAAAAAGGTAACAGATTGATTATAGGCTACCTGATTTGTTTATACATATGTATATGGATTCATATAATTATGATTAATATATGTGCACTTTAAATAGATTCCTATTGCGTACACGAAAGATATTTAGATTCTGTTATATATGATCATTTATATAAGAGTTTCCTATTGCGTACACGCAAAGATATATTTCGACTCTGTTATTTATGATCAATTATATATAGGATACATGATACTTTATATATATAGGATACATGACCGAGGTTATACTACTTCACTTTTAACTAGCGTTCGAACAACTTTTCGTCCATTACACAGTTCCAGACAACCACCTATAGCCCAATGAAACGGCCTATTTCACAGGGTTAAAACAATGGGAAAATTTGCCTGGCGGGTCCAACGTTCTATTTTTGCACTCATACTTATTCTCTGCATCCTAAGCTACACGATTACGTTCGCAATGAATAGATCATCCCAGCACGAGTCCTTCGCCAGCAAAGTAGAGTTGAATATCCTTCGGGTCATAATTGTCAGAAGTATGTCCCTTTCGTAGTCGATTCCGACAGCCGCCGGAGCATTCCGCATTAAAACGAGATTAACGACGAGATACGGTGTCGGTCGAGATTAACGACGAGATACGGTGTCGGTCGAAGAAGTCCATGAAATTCCATTCACATTGTAGGCGGTTGTTACTTGACTGTAGTCGTCCGCTGCGACGAACGATTTTTTGAAGTTGCGATGTGAAACTTTCGTTCTGCAGGATACTGTAACCAGGTTCCATTAATCAGCCTGCAAGTGAAATTATACTTGTCACAAGGGTAAAGTAAATTCAGACAACATCCAAATACAGGGGAGGGAAGAGAGCCATTTAGACCAGACTTAACCCACAGCGAATTATTTTGGAATTCAAAAGTCCGCTGTACAAACTTTTTTATTCATGGCATTAACAATGAGTGAACCTATCCAGGTCTATGATGACTGTAAAAATATCCATTAATTATAACAAATAAACAGATATCAATACAAATCCCAAAGAAAATTCGATATTACTGGTAGTGAATTACTAGACCAAAGAAGTGGAAAACGGAGCTATTTGTAAGATTGCCAGGCAACATAAGAGTCTTCAAAGAGAAGATTAATCATGATTCTGTATTTCTCTATGCTAACTGAAATTAAGTTGTGATAAAATCTGATCCTATGTGCCCTAACAAAAGTTTCATATTCAATCTTCTCGCGCGCATCCTCTGAGGTTAATTATTAAAAACTTTATTAATAGGTAGGAGATGCAACGAAAAAAAACCCACTATGTAACTAAATTGTCTATATAAACTTTGGGTTTTTCAAGAAAATGCGACATTTTCCCATGACTTGATACTTCTAAATGTCTATGAGGTTCAGAAAAAAAAAAATTAATTCATTTTGATGTTATAGAAATTCTATTTCCTTATTTTGTTTATTATTTTAAAAATGATTTCAAGTTGCATTGCGCATACCGATAGACACTTGTACCTAACGTCTGCCTTGCCCATGAGAAGTTCGGGCTAAGCATTCCTTTCTCCAGTCAATCTGCTTTGCAAGCAGAGACGACACACAGATGAAGCCTGTGTAAGCAGATTATTGAGGTTAAAAGGAACAAATGCTGATATGACAATGATGACGTCGTCACTTGGCAGGAGATTGCTCTCAGCCAGCTAAGAGTTACGTTACTTGCTGTAATAAATACGACTTTAGGATAAATTTTTTGTTTTTTTAATACTCGACCCACATGAGAAGAATGTCTGAAAAAAAAACAGTACCAAAATTGAACAATATATTAGTTTCATGTTGGAAAACTGCATGATTATGTTAAATTCCCTTATTGAAACTAATGAAAAAGGTTTCCATAACAAATTCTATATATATTATTAGCCCTGTATAAGAGTTCATATAGGATTATTCCATAGATAAACATTTTCACTTCTAGACTTCCTGACTTTAAAATCTCTTTATTTTATTTTATTTATTTATTTATTTATTTATTATTATTATATATTTTTTTTTTTTTCATTGACTACGAATATAAATCACCGGGACAGACGATATGTCAGTAGGTTTTGATATGTGTTTGAACTTTTAGCTTATTTGTCATTACTAAAGCGTTATTGATTTTATCGTGATACTTTTTTATTATAATTTGTAACCCTTCCGACTTCTTACGGAGTGTATTATATTGACTCACTTGTATCCATTTATTTATTTTTTTATTTTTTTCTTTTATATTTATTTATATATATTTTTTTTTATATATATTTGATAAAATTAATGCTTGGCTTGAATATGTGGAAAAGTGTTCTAGCGGCGTACCGTATAAGGCTACTTGCGGCATCAATTCTATAGATACAATATATAAATGATAAAGGTATTTAAAACCGCGAGAACCGCTATAATCCAGTTCGGATCCAATATCACGAGTTGTAACTCGTAAGACATTGACACTTCCTATTTAATTATCCGTTATTCTACCAAACCGATTGACTCTGGGTGATAAAATATATTATTGGTTTTCTTAACCGAAAGGAATTCACACAACGTGTTAAGGAGATTATTATTGATTTACACCACCCGAGTCACAGATTATTATGTGTTGAATTCCATATTTACTGATTTAGCACTCATAAATATTCGTAACGCACTCAATTGCGGTGTTTGTTTTTAGTGCTATTAATTCTATATAACGTGTCAAGGAACTATTAACACTAAGAAGTGTTTATTCCTCTGTCAGACTCGTAATTCTGTTAATAATTCTACGTATATTCTTTCAAGGATTGATTTGGCACAGGATAGGCCCTTAAACTGACAGGTGTCTTAGTGTATCCCTTGTTTTCATGACACGTGTTACAATTAGTTATGTGCTTTTTATATCTGTAAGCATTGTAGGCCAGTAAAACAGTGATTTGGCTTTCTGTGACATAGGAGGGAACCCTGGATGACGGAATGCAACCAGTTTATGACGATTGGTATGAGAGAGATTATTACTACTACCTGGTCGTTAGTCCTCTGCTGTGTTCTTCGGGTTTTCCTCGTCACAGACCTACATATAACATTACATTTGATTACATTATTCTGATACACATACTATAAATATACTTTTGCTTTAGGGTTTCTGCTCGAAGTGTTTATTGTTTTTTGCCTAGCCACTGACCCTGTTTTCGTTTCGAAGTGTTTATTGTTTGGTGTTTATTGTTTTGCTTATCGCTGTTGACACTTGCTTTGTTCAGTTTGTAACAGTTCTGCGCTCCGACCCAAATATTCAATGCTCGCGATCTCTTGGGTTAAGGAATTTTCTTGTTTAGATACGGTTTTAACAATAAGGAGGCACGGATGTTTCTATATCTTTTAGTCTAATTAATGGTTCTTTGCTGTATGGTGCGGGATTGCGGGATAATGCGTCAGCTATGATATTTGCTTTCCCAGTTAGATATCTTATCTTGGCTCCAAAGACCTGAATGATCATTTGTCACCGAGTTTCCTTTTGGACTGTGATTAAAGCCTTTGAAAAACTCGGTAAAGGACTCATGTTCAGTAAAGCACTTTATCAGGATAGCCATAGATTATGAACTTAAAATGTACTAGTGTTAAAGATACCTAGCCCTTCCTTGCCTATTACTGCATATTTACTTTCAAAGGGCTTTAGTTTACGTGAATAAAAAGCTATAGGAAAGAACTGTTTATCATATTACTGAAGTAGTACCCTCTTACCCCTTGGTCTGAGGCGTCTGTTGCAATAAAAAAAAAATTCCTTATTTAAATCAGGGATTTTTTTAAGTTAGGTGAGCTGCATTATTCCGCTTTTAAGATATCGAACGCCTGTTGATGCTTTTAGACCATAATCAATCTACGCTCTTCTTCGTAAGATCTGTTAAAGGAGCTGTCATAATTGAAGAGTTACATATTTACATACGATTGTAATACCCACTACAGCGCCAAAGTGCTGTATCCCCCTTTTACGTTAATAGGTACCGGAAAGTTATGAATAGCCGACACCTTACCATGGACTACTTTAAGACCTTGACTAGACACATAAAACCTAGATAAACATGTTCGGTTTTTTAAAAACTCACATTTAGATATTTTACTCTGAGATTATTTGTCTTTGTCTCTGTAGCACTACTCTACTTTATGTGAATGTACTTCTAAGGTATTAGAAAAGATTACAAGATCAACCATATAAGCATGTAGGGTATCCCTAAAAGTCTCCAAACACTATATTGTAATTGGGGCGCGCAACGTAAGCCGGAGGCATACGTAAAAATTGATAATGGTCCCTGTATGAGGTACAATCACCTAGGTTAATGGTATCTGGTAAAAGCTTTTAAGTAAGTCCAAGTTGGTGAAAAAAAATTTATTCTAACCTAACAGAGATAAGATGTCGTCGGTACATCGCACTGGAAACTATCGGGAGTCGTTTCCTTGTTTAAGCGACAGAATCTACGCAGATACGCCAAGTCCGATCTTTTATGGCATGACATTTGAGGGAAAAATTATATGGGCTTATTTGATTTCCTAATGACTCCTATTACTAACATTTTTCAACTTCGTCATTTATCTCTATTTTGAAATTTCATTGAGAATCTATACGAAGGTACGTAAATAGCTTTATGTTTGTCCTTAGACCGTGTTTTGTGTTAAATTACATCCGTTTTTTTTCCAGAGATCACTCGCCAGTGGAGAAACTTCCTGGTATTCAGGTAAAAGATAAAAAAAATTTCTGCTGAATCACCTCTGCTTGAATGACTTTACGGATATTACTTTAGATAGATTAACAGAGAGATTCATCCACGACTGATTGGGCGGGATTAAAAGTTAGCAACAATAAAAAAAAATGCGATATTTATAACTTCCGTATCCACGATATGTATACGTTTGTGGATCACTAGATTAACTTGTTGCTGTGTCAACCGTGTCTAGGGCTTTGTTCGCGGAAATCGTTATATTTCAGAGTGTCGGGAAGGATTAAAATTTCATTTCCCAGCAAAGTCTTTTTACACGCACTAAGACATTCGAGGGTGCATGCTTCTCGAGATTTTGCGTGCAAAGTGCGACTGCAGTTGTGGGAGAATTCTGTTGGGTCATTTGAACAATGTTACGATTTATGAGACAAATGTATAGTTCCTTTATATAAGTTATTATTTGATTAACTGTCTCATTTTTGTTCAAACGGATTTTAATATGTTTGAAGGTTTATAGGATTTTCATTTGATAAACACGCCTTATTTTGCAGGATGTAAGATAATATTTTGTATACCCCTAGATGGATCTTACAATTACACTACATACAGATCAATGTTTTTTTATAACTATAGAGGTATCTGTAAGCGCTCGCTTATCCGGACTTCTCATTAGGGAAGTTCGAACAACAGACGGTGAGTCCGTAAATACAGGATATTACGTGTACTAAAGGAATAAACAAGATATTCTAATTTTCACGGCGCGTACAGTCGGGCTTTATCCACCACTACTTATAATAACTTACGTATTAAAAAAAAAAACGAAAACCTGCTCTGATTACTTTATACGGTCGTGTGTTTCATAGGAAAAATCCTTTTTAATTCAAAAAGATATTGGCATGTATGAACCAACATCGCTTTTCCCCACTCTGCTAGAGTCGCTTATTGTGTGGAATTTGCTATGCTTTGAACACTCGGCAGATTTAACTAACCTTGACCGCTTGACTAGGTGACACAGTAACCGAGTTTGCTTGTTTGATTCTGAACGGGCTACTGTTTCTATTTCTTTTTGTAATATCTAGGATCCTTCTCTTTATTACCATCGGCAACGTATTGTGTGTTTTTAGCATTATGTTGCTGGTTACGTATAAAGCAATGAATGACGAACTATTAGGAACTGAGCGATTACTAATAAGACAAGTTATCACTACTGCATTCAATATTAACTGTTTGTACTTTATTCTTTGCTAAAAATTTGAAAATAGTGAGGGATCCTGGTCAGCGCATTTAGCCTAATGAAAGTTTTTTACAGACATGTTATTCCTTGCAATCCAGCCATATTTTTAAAGTTAAGTTGAGTCATTGAGGTTCGATATTTTATATAAACTCAAAAACCTCAAGGCTAAAACTGCGATCGGGACTTTGCAAAGGAGCATTTATTGTCATAACCCGAAATAGTGTTACCTCTAATTTATCTAGATTTGTACGGGTGTTCCACTTGTTTTTGTGTGTTTTCTAATCACTACGGTGCCTAACGACCCTGTCCATGCATCTGTATAAATACAGACTAGTCCACTGCGTAAACGCATATTCACTGTTTAATATGATTTGTTACGTAAGGGATTAATAATCACCCAAATGATAAAATTAACATAGTATATGATTATGATATTTCAGTAGAACTTCTGGAAACAGACACTCAAAGATAAAAAAAACTCGCAGTAGCAAAATCTCAATGATGTAGATAATTTCTGTAAAAAAGTAAGATTAGAATGTCTCGTAACTTCAGCCACAGGAATAACGAAATTCGACCTGCAAAGGAAACACTCAAAGTTACTCCAAATGAATAAAAAATTGTACTTAGCTTGCTTTTGTGGGAAGTCACGGTGTTCCGATAACGACACACGGCCTTGGTCCTCCTTCTCTATTTCGCGGATGACCTGGTTTGGCTTCAGTTTCCCCGTGCGCGTTGTTTCGATGATTCGAGCCCTTGAAAGATCCGATGCTGCAGACGCGTTCGGTTTGTTTCTTGAAGTTATTCACTAACGATGATACTAAGTTGCTTGAAGAATCTGTTGCTTTCGTCGTCGTTGAAAAGTTCTTATTGTTTTTCTGAAGTCGCTCACTAACGTGATACTAGGTTGCTTGAAGAATCTGCTGCTTGTTCCGTCGTCGTTGACTTCTTATGATACATGATTTATTATTCTGGTTTTTTCTTCGTAGGACGTTGTAGAGTTCTTCTGGTACGCTGGCCACCAATATTAGGGCTTGTGCCTTGTATGATAAGGCGCCCTATGAGGTAATGTTAGACTAGCGATAATCTTACGCTAAGTCGGTTGGTATTGCACTTCCATCTTCAATGGAGTGTCTGGGGGTTTGTAGATCACTTACGAAGTCGGTATTATCTTGTTAGTTATTACGACGATGTGTTAAACTCATGGTGAGGAGGTTCTTGTAGAAAACACGAAATATAAAAATATATGTATTCTTCTGAAGTTTTACATGCTGAAGATCAGATATGATTGTACAAGTCTTCTAATAACGATAGCTTGATCGCTTCTGCCAATGATGATGGCTAATCCTATTCCTCTACATGATAAAGCTTAGGTAAAGAGGTAGCAGTCTTCTAATGACGATAGCTAACTCTCTTCTGCTCGTCTACCATCTCTGTTACAAGTTATGAAGGAACAGACAGTAGTTCGAACATATGAACATACTTACAAATGACATAGTTTCATACGAACACACAATCAAATGAGACACGCTACAGATCACGTAGGCCGTATGAATTATAGGTCGGGGTAGTTGTCTCAAGCAGGGAGCTTGGGACTAATGTTTATAAACAATTGAATGACTACAGGTGACGGCATGTTATCTTAGCCTACATACTTATTGTATACGTCATCTTTAGCGTCTCTAGTCTGATCACATTCCTGCAAGCAATCTTTTATATATATGGACTAACATTCCATATTATTATTATGTAAACACTTACATATATATATATATTATGCTGTAATCATATCTTCCCATAAACCTTAAATAAATAAATTATAAGTCATTAGTGGACAAACTTACGTTTACATTAAGTGTTTCTATAAAAGCATGGTCACCTAAGCCAGTTGTTTAGATGAATCAAGATTTTGGACTTCTCATAGTCTTATAACCCCGCCACGCAGATTATATGTATATTATATATATAATATATATATATATATATATATAATATTATATATATATATATATATATATATATATATATATATATATATATATATATATCAAATATTGCTGACTGTATTTTCCAAGTTCTTGTGGTTACTAACATCATCATCAGGCTTAAATAAAAAACAAAAAACTATACCCGTTTTTTTAAATGCTTCAAGAATTGTCCTCTTTAAGTAAAAAATACATAGTAAAAATTGTAATTGCAATTGATCATCGGAGCCAAATGGGCAACAGTACCAAAGGCTTCCAGAGTTCCCCAGTATTGTCCAAAACTTCTCATTCGATGGAATTACATGAATATCTCACCGAGTGAGATTTGTCCTCCCCTCCAACGTGGATGCAACGGAACAAAATTCGGGAATGCAACGAAAAGCATTCTACAGGTTTTTCGATGTATTATCCTCTGCAGAGATGGATGGCTTTGTTGCAGCTGCATTCAGCCTCCTGTTTGTTTTTGTCACGTGTCCCATCCTGTTTGTTTTAAGCCTTTTTCCAAACTGAATTCTTTTTTTCTGGTTGTTTAACAAGTTTTTTTTTTTTCATTTTTGCTATTTAGCTTCTGTCTTATTATTGATGTTCTTTATATTTTTCTTTGGCAGAAGTGAGAAATGCGTTATTGGTTTGTAGGTACTCGATATATATTGTTTATTTTAAATAAGAAAAATCAATCAATGAAATCATTTCTACCATTCAAGGGAATGTTGTTTTAAAATGTATCTATGAGAGAGAGAGTGAGACAGAGAGAGAGAGGACAAGTGAACACAATCGCAAAACGCAGACAGGAGACACACATATGTGTACATATATAGATATGGTGAACATATATATATATATATATATTATATATATATATATATATATATATATATATATATATATATATATTGTATATATATCATGCGCTAAGAAATTCGGGGTATTCATATTTGCTATTTTTCTCAGTTTAATTTTAGACCTGATCCTTACTCTTCGGTTACGCCTTGGAGACTCACTCTTTGCAGATAATATTCCCTCGAATGGAAAAAATTTCTTCATTAATTGTAAAATTGTAATTAAAAATAACCAATATATTTAATCTGTATATATGTATAACTGAATCATAACAATATGGAACGTGATGAATATATAAATAAAGACAAACTCACGAAGGAATGAGAATAGACGGAGTTCTGCAAGGCCTCCCGACTTCTTGCCCTTACTTAGCAGATTTGCAAGTTAAGTTTCCCTTTCTTTTGTGGAATTTGTCTTTATATGTGTGCATGTATATATATATATATATATATATATATATATATATATATATATATATATATATATATATATATACATATATATATCTACACACACACACACACACATATATATATATATATATATATATATATATATATATATATATATATATATATACATATATATATACATATATATATACATACATATATATATATATATATATATATATATATATATATATATATATATATATATATATATATGGCGTCTATAAATTCAATTCCGTATATGACTATACTGATGATGAAAGTACGTTCAGAGAGTCAAAAACGGAAAACTTTAATTCTAGTTGTATTAACATCTACAAAAGGTGAAACGAGAGACCGATGCAGCCAGAGGAAAAGCGTTGTCTGAATGTGCATCAGGGTGACACCACAATCTCTCTGATTACATCGAAATTTCCGCACAGGACGAGGATGAGAAATCCAGACAAAACGATGATGGAAAGAGTGAGGTGGTCACTGAAATTCCATCACGCACGCCCCACTCACGGGTACTACATACTAAGTGACACATTCAAAGCCAGAATGGTAATGCATCAGAAGCAGTTAATTTCCCGAATGCTCGAACTCTGTTCGAACTCACCCAGGGAAAGGAGGAGGAAAGGCGTTATGCTTACAATATTGATTGTTCTTTTTTACTCTACTGATTTTAATGTGTGTTTATGCGCGCGCGAGTGAAAGTTCACATAACACTACTCGGTTCCCATAAGGAAACTGGTTCACACAGCAAATCTGCATTTTGGAACAATTTAGACAAAACCCTTAAAATTTTTTTCATGTTTCCTAGTCCCTCCTTTTTAATGTAATGTTTTTTTGAATGATTTTGCTTTGAAAATGTGGTTAGGAAACCTATATTATATATTGTTGAGTGCTCTTTATTGTTTTCATCTTTATGCTTTAAACCAAATTCCTGCTTGTATGTGAAGGCGTATATTACGACGAGCTAATTTATTGCTGGAGGAAAAGACAGAAGGTGAAAAAGAGTCCGCCAAAAGACCAGAATCAAGGTCACTGCCAATGAACTTGAATGAAGGAGGGAATTTGTACAAACTGCCAACGCTTTCTGGGCTGTCGATGCTCAGTTAGTGAGTTTTTAGTTTCTGTGGATTCAGGCAACTAAAATGGCGTAAAAGATTGAAAAAGCTGTCAAGATAAATCATAATTACCGAACATCATCGCGAAACCCTAAGTCTCTTCGTACGAAGCTGATTCCAAATAAGAGTTTATTTAAAACGGAAATGTGTTCAATGGGGGTCCCCTTCAGTGACCATAAAGCACAAATAGCCTGGGGCTCGCCCTTAGGGGTCGTCTTCGCTAACTTTTATAAGGGCAGATCGAAGAGAGCTTTTTCCTCTCATTCCCCGACTTCGCCTTTACTTTTATTACACAGATGAGACATGTTTGTCTCCGTCCAAAAAGATCAAGAACTTGTGTTACTAAAACGTAGTTTGTGGGGAAAATTCTTTGAAAATAATATCCAAGCTTCTATTTCTCCACGAAATAGGAGGTGATAGGTATACCACATCCAGTTGTACCACACCCCAAAAGAAAAGAATTCGGTTTCAATGGAGAGGGCGCATGCCCTGAGAGTAATTGAACCCTAAGAGTATTTGAACATCGCAAAGCTTTACCACATGAAAAACCCCCACCAAGAACTGGATTGGGGTCTCTCTCTCGGATTTTAGTCAACAATAATTAACAAGAAGTTTTATGTCTTTCTCCGTCACCAGCCAACCGCGCCTTTACTATCGTTCTGCAAAAGTCAAGGCGTCCAAACTGAAGAACTTGCATTACTGAAACAGATCAGATAGAAAATTCCGTCCTTGAATCGCCTTTGAAACTCACATCCAAGCTTCCATTCCACGATGTGACAATAAAGCAAGAGAGGGACAGGTGCACCTTCTCCGATTATACCAAACTGGAAATTATTATCATTATTAATTATAAAGGTGAGATTTACCAGCCCAATGAATCTGAACTAGACTCTTACAGTGCTGGCTCGAAAACATTTGGGAGGAAATTATTTTAAAAACAATTACGCACATAAAATCCGTGTCTACAAAGTGGGATGGGATGGAAAGGTAGTTAATGAATTATAATAAATAAGTGATAAATGAGGATGATTGTTAAGTGACAGTTGAAGTTGGAATTAAAAATATGAATTGAGCTTTATAAAAGAGTGAAATAGATAAAAATGATAAAAATCGACTATTTTAGTAGGGTATAAATGTAAAATTTTATTAATGAATTAGTCTTTTTTTTAATACATTAATACTCTATATAAAGAAAATTATCTGACTCTGATAGTAATTCTGATAATGATTTATTGCCTAAATATAAATTTCTTTGTCTACTAAAATTATGCAATCACATAAAATATGCTTGACTGTTAAAATTGTATTGCAGACATTACAATGAGGGATGTTCTCTTTTGGAGTCATCATTAAATACTCGTGGGTTAGTCTTGTGTGGCCTATTCGTAATCTTGTTAATATTACTTCAGCTCGTTTCCTTTTCTACTGATGCACTCCACAAGTTTACATTCTGCTTATTGGTGTCTGCTTCACTACCCCAGAGATTTTGCCATTTTGTTTTTATGCACTGCTTCACTGAGTTTTCTATAATCTGTAGCAAGCAAGTTATTGTCAAAAACGGGTGAATTTATCCCAGACTTGGCCTTTTCATCTGCCTTTTCATTACCTTGGATTCCAAACATGGGGCAGGAATCCAGCAGATTTCAATGTTTAACCCCACATGAATATAATTTATTGATGATTTGTTTAGTTACCTTTGCTAAAGGGTTCTTATGTGTGTAACTTTTGAGAGATTCAATTGCGATTCTCGAGTCAGAATAGATTACAAATTTGGTATTCAGTTTATTATTTGACAATTTTATCAGATTGATTGCCAATACAATTGCTGTTAATTCAGCAGTAAAGACAGTTGCTTCAATTGGTAACGAATTCTGACTTATATTGCACGATGGCACTGCAGCACACCCAACTCCCGCAGAAGATTTGGATCCGTCAGTGTATATTGCCTTATGTGGGCCTTTACTTCGAATGTGTTCCAATGTATACTGTTTATAGCGATCTGAAGCATAATCCTGTTTTTTTTTTCTTTTTTTTTTTTCTTTTTTTTTTTTTTTTTTTTGACAAATGGTATAGGTTAAACATACTTTGATTTTCTTCATCACCCATGGAGGTGGAGAATTTGAGGGTGGGAGTATATTTACTCTAACACCATTAGATTCCAATACCTATTAGCTCTAACTGGAAAAGGTGGTTCGTGATTACTAATAAATATATCTCGCATGGCAAACAGTTTTTTGTGGGGGAATCAGTGGACATTATATCCAAACCGGAAAAAAAGGAAGTGTTCCAATGGAAAAGCGAATGCCTTGAGAGATTTTCATCTATGACTAGTACATTCATTAGCACGTAAAGCTTTACACCACTGTATCAGCTACCTTGAAAACGCCAAACAACTGAAGAATGGTGCGGTGCACAACATGCCTCGACCAAGGTAGTTACCGAAAAAATTTAAACTTTATACAATTCCATAATGTATCCAAACTACAAGAAGAACAAGTAAAACATTATAAAAGGCATGTATGACCTACCGAAGAACACGCCAAAATATGAATAGAACTGATGGTATGGTATAAACAATAAAACCCGAAAGCGGATTATTGAAAACAGCCCTACACAAATCAAGACCTTAAAACCCACCATTTATTATTCTGTACTCTTGGGGGATGCTGCCCCTAAACCTTTGTCGGAAAAAACAAGAGCCTCTCATCCCGCCTGCAGAGAGATGCCATTTTTCAACACCTCACACGCTAACTTGGAAGACAAAGGCCAAAAAGGGAAGAAATCACAAATCATACAAGTACGAAATGTTACGTCTTGTTTCAGATGACTACCGACTCTCATTTACGGAAGATCTCGTCTGTGAGGATAAACCGACACAGAACTCGAGAAATAAAATCCTCTCTACATTTCTTCATCGAAAGTATAAATCTTAAGCAGAATAAAAATAGAAATATCACCTTGACCGCATGAAGAAGAGAAATACAGAAACTAATTTGCAAGAACACCAATCCTCAGGCTACTTTACAAGCAATGGTCCGGTTTTATTTTGTTATATTAGTTTTCCTCATCTCTCTCTCTCTCTCTCTCTCTCTCTCTCTCTCTCTCTCTCTCTCTATGTATATAGTTATCTATATATATATATATATATATATCTATATATATATATATATATATATATATATATATATATATATATATATCTATATTTCTATCTATCTATCTATCTCTATCTCTTTCTCTCACGCAAGTGGCGTCCCCAGTGGCGCTGATGGCGTCGATCTCCCAGTTCCTTCTCTTGACTCTCAGCCTCTCGGGAGGTCATCTCTACTTCCTCTTCCCTTCATCTTCTCCCTAATTCTCGTTTCGCCAAAGACTTCCCGAGTTCTAAAGGTCATCCAATCTCATAGCTGCGTCTCTCTTGGTCTTTCAACTTGATTGAAATGACAAATGGAGTCGCTGAATCCTTTTAAAATGATTGTCATCCTGAAGATATGCATGTAGTCACGCTATTCATTTGTATAAACTAGTAGATATAAAAACCATATATTCAACGCAACCTCACTTTGTTTAATTTATATTTTATATCAATAACCAGTCTTAGGACCAACCGATGGGTCAACGAAGGAGGCGAAGGAATGGAAAGTGAAATGAAAAAAAGGAGGGAAAATAAAACACGCAGTGATGATAGCAAATACCTAGAAAATTAGAAAAAAATTTAATTCTATCATAAACAGCGAAAAAACTTAAAATAATGTATTTAATATACGGAAATAAAAATTTAGGTTTATTCGCAAAATAACTCGCTTAGCAATACAAAAATTCTATTTTGACAGTAATATATATGGGTTTTGTATAATGTTTGTTTCAAGATATAGATGCAGAAGATAATACCTAGTTCACTTTATATGGCTACATAATGAAGTCACTTTACATAGCTCTCTATGAATTGTAAACGTATGGTAATAATGAAGTTAATAAATATATGTATATATGTATGTATCTATGTATGTATATATGTGTCTATATATATATATATATATATATATATATATATATATATATATAGTATATATATATATATATATATATATATAGTGTACATAACCATTAGCAAAGAAAAATCAAGGGCCACAGAAAACAATAAAGAGACATAAAAAAAAGGAAAATGAGAGAAGTTGAGATAAATTCACATACTTATAATAATTAATAGTAATAATAATAATAATAATAATAATAATAATAATAATAATAATAATAATAATAATATCCTTTATTTCAGCTCAGGGCCATATACATGGAATATACAAAATACAGACAGTAACATACACAATCTAGATACACGAGACAAAATGATAAAAAAAAGATAAAAAAAAGAATAATCGGCACTTATCCACACAATAGCTGAGGTAGCATAAAAGATAGTAATCATATTACTGGTAATAACAGTATTGACATTGGTGAGAAATAAATTTATAACTGAATATGCCAGGGTGTTTCTGCTGGCATTACTGTTTCTATTAAAGATTAGACTTTCTAGAAGAGATAATACTATTATATTTACATACATACATACATACATACACACATACACACACACACACATATATATATTATATATATATATATATATATATATATATATATATATATATATATATATATATAATATATATATATATATATATATATATATATATATATATATATATATATATATATATATATATATAGTATATATATATATATATACACGGTCACTTTTTACCGGATACATATGTACTAATTGTAAAAGCCACAAAGTCCTCTTAACTTCTCACATTCTTAGCGCCTTTGGATATGCTTCTCATTATAAAGCTTTAGATCCAAGTGGAAGATACTTGAAGTAATTATGATATCCAGTTGCAGGAAACGAGCCCACATCCCATAATCACAACGAGGTCACGTTGCTGACCTGATCACAAGAAAGATAAAAGTCTATTGCCTCTCGTACGTACATATATATACTTGTCGAATTCTGATAAATTTTAGCTGGATTTGGCCCTCCTCACTATCTTAGCCAAGTGGGCAATCATTTTTTATTGTTTTTAGGATGAAATATATCTGGCTGTCCGCTGGTTCGAATCCATGGGTGAACGAAATTATTATCAACTAAAAAATTCCCCCTCTGTTTGTTTGTGTGTTTTTTTGTTTTTTTTTTTACCGATGCATGGAACCAGTGGCTATTCAGCAACGGGACCAACGGCTTTACGTGACTTCTGAACCACCGAACCACGTCGAGAGTGAACTTCTATCACCAGAAATACACATCTCCCACACCTCAACGGAATGCTCCCCCCTCAGTTAACATATAAGGAAATATATTAATTCGAAGGTAGAGCGAATTGGATATTAAAGGACATTTGTAGCTTAATTGCAACATTACAATTTCTATTGATTGTATCGCCCCTCACCTTCCGATCCTCCCAAAATCCTCTCCTTCAATCCCTGGGGGAGGTTTCTATATTGTGAAAGCTGAATAGAGTCTGAGAGACGTACTCGGATGGAGTTGGGGTTACGAAGTAATGTATAAGAGGAATCATTATTACTTTACAAATAATGAAAACTGACTGGAGTGACAGTAAGTATTATTTAGGATAACGTTATTATCCATAAAGACTCTCGATCCAAACTGCGGCTTCACTTTGGGACAAAAGAATCTTCTGCGATAAAATAATCTTAACTTTTTTTGTTAACCTAGCCGCTACTGACCCTTCACAGTTATGCTATGGAATGATCTTAATCCACTATTATTCTGGGGTCACCTTAGCTGCCTTCAAAGTCACATAACGAATCAATGCATCAACATATCCTGGTCGTCCGTCGACTCTACTGTTTCCCCAAGACACAGCAACGTCGTTTGTAATTCTCTCTCTCTCTCTCTCTCTCTCTCTCTCTCTCTATCTATCTATCTCTCTGTATATATAATATATATATATATATATATATATATATATATATATATATATATATATATATATATATTTATATATATAACTACGTATATCCTGAAATCCACGCTAGAAAGGCGAGTGAGAAACAGTAGACTTGGAACAAGTACTTTCGTGGTATATTCTACATTTGAAAATGCAGGATATGCTACGAAAGTACTTGTTCCAAGTCCCCTATTTTTCGCTCAACTCCCTACAGTAAATTTAAGGATATTCCCGAAGCCCGTGATGATTCTTCATTCTACATTGGACATATATATATATATATATATATATATATATATATATATATATATATATATATATATATATATATATATATATATATATATATATATATATATAGTATATATATATATATATAGTATATATATATATATATATATATATATATATATATATATATATATATATATGATATGTATATATATACATACATACACATACATATATATATATATATATATATATATATATATATATATATATATATATATATATATATATTTATATATATATATATATATATATATATATATATGTATGTAATATATATATATATATATATATATATATATATATATATATATATATATATATATATATATATATATATATATATATATTTTATATATATATATGTATGTAAATATATATATATATATATATATATATATATATATATATATATATATATATATATATATATATATATATATATATATATATATATATATATATATATATATATATATATATATATATACAGGGTCAGGCAAAAATGATCTGACACATTTGTAGGTTAAATAAAAGGCAAATAAAGTAAAGAAAAAAAAAAATGTATTATTTTCGAAAAGTACATATAATGCCATTTTTTTTCATATAATGCCATTTTGTTTTGTTTCTTTATAATGCCATTGTTTTTCGTTTCTTTTTAATTGGCTGGTGAGGCATCGCGCTTTTATTGTGGAAACGTTTATTAAAACAAACGAATCTGTAACTGCAACACAAAGAGCACTTCAATCTTGGTAGACATGATCCCGTACCAGCTCGAAACACGATCTTTTTATGGGTTACTAACTTCAGAGCTACTGGATCTGTATTGAAACGAAAATCAACCGGCCGACCTCGCACCGCCAGAACTCCAGAAAATGTGGCAGCGGTAAGAGCTTCAGTTGAACAGTCTCCACTCCGTTCCACATTTAAACGAGCCCAGGCTCTTAGACTTTCCAAAAGAAGTGTGCGAAGAATTCTTCACAATGATCTTCAAATGCATCCATACAAAATGATGTTGGCACAAGAACTCAGCGAAAGAGACACTGAAACTCGCAGAACATTCCACATGAAATGACCCGCCGAGTTATAGACAACTTTCGTGAACGCCTTCGACAGTGTGTAGACAATAATGGATCCCATTTGACTGATTTAATTTTTAAAACATAATGAAACAAAATGGCATTATATGTACTTTTCAAAAATAAAAACACTCTTTTGTTTCTTTACTTCATTTGCATTTTATTAAACCTACAAATGTGTCTGATCATTTTGTTTGACCTTGTATATATGTATATATATATATATATATGTGTGTGTGTATTATATATATATATATATATATATATATATATATATATATATATATATATATATATATATATATATATATATATATATATATATATATACATATATATATATATATATATATATATATATATTTATTTATTTATATATACAAACCTAGGGGAGGCACAAAACTGGATATGGTAACGTGGCATCTGAAAATCTTTAATCAACTTACAAGGCAATTGCAAAGAATTAATTTGGGCACTGAATTAAACACTGAACTACAAGAATAACTTTATCTCTCAAAAGGAAAAGCAAATTCTAACTATCGCCAGACAGCTAGAAAGGTAATCAAATGAAAAGACACAAAAGTTGGACTGTCTGATATGAATTCCACAAACTGAATAGTCAAGCAGTTAATCAATTAGTCTCTTCAACACGTAACACCAAGTCAATTATCAATACTAGGTAATAATCCGGCTCACAGGGTCGACAAAGTGACAATTCAAAAGAGTTCCTGTCAGAAAGAAACATAATTCTTATTAACAAACTTGTCAAAGTATTAACAAAATAATAACAAATCTCATAAAGAGGTCAGTGATGCATTTCACCAACAAGTGCCCAAAAAACGGAATGATGATAATTTCTCACGAATCTCTCATGAGAAAGAAAGGTTTTCTGCCACTTCACACGTCCTCTTAGAAAATTCGAGATGCTGAAAAGAAATTCATTAATGAAAGTTCCAACAACTCTCATCTCTGATATCCATAATAATTGTTTCTGTGGTTGGCACGCGCCCTCCATCTTCAAAGACTAGCTGAGCGAATATGCCCCAAAAGTCGTAAGACACAATGGAGGTAAAACGTGACATACAAATGAACGAGCATTCTCGTAAAACCCCTCCCGAGTTCGTTGTGCAAAACCGATCGTGTAATAACACATTATTTATTTCACAATTCGTGATCTACACATAATAGAGTTTTCTACATTTTATATTCTCCTCGTTAGGATGGTGATCTATTTTAAATAACACTTATCTCTCACTTTGACTGTTTCTGCGAGAGCTAACGCTGATATCTATCATTTCAAAGAATGTCATTGTTAACCACATCTATCTATCTATCTATCTATTCTATTCATCTATTCTTCTATCTATATATATATTATATTAGATATATAATAATATATATATATATATAATATATATATATATATATATATATATATATATATATACATACATATACAGATACATATACATTATATACACACACACGGCGATAACAAGAAATTAAGACAAGCGAGAAAAAAACTGACTAAACTTGAAAAAAATATACTCTAACATTATACTCAAAATAATTATTAACTAGAAAGTGTTCATCTCTGATATCGCTTTTGCTTATAATTCCTATAATAATAGTTAACCAAGTCTTTAATATTATTGATTTGCCAAAGTATATCTGTCATGTGTTATTGGCTGACAGTTCTGTAAAGCGATGTAACATCACAATCGGCTCCCAACAAATGGTCATCCTTTATAATGAAGTCGGTATCATCATCCAGCAAAACATGTTACATTTCGCTACGGATTTCACTAAACCTTTCGTCGACAACCTTTTGTCGAACAATTAGGGGAGGGGATGGAGGGGCGGTGTCATTCCCTGCTCTAAATTATACAATAGGTTTTATCACTTATCACTTATACTTTTTTTTTTCCACTTTCGGTGTGGAAATCCCGATGCTCACGAGAGCTGGTTGGTAGATTTATAGTTTCCAGTATTGCCATTATGTTTCTCCCGGAATTTTTTCCCATACGGTATCTGGGAAATGAAAGAAATGTGGAATATAATAGTCTACCTGAATATCGATAGTAAAAGAAAACGCTTATCTTATATACTATCAATGCTATTCCATCGTACGTTTATTCTTTTAATAAGCATGTATGTATAACAAAAAGGAGAGATCATACGTTGATGTTTGTCACAAAAATGAAAAAAGAATTAAAATCAATAAGCGGAGATAGAGGTAACGGCAATGACGTTAATAAATCTTAACCTAATGAAACCTTTTACTTGGACTGTATTCGTTATCCAATTACGTTTGGAGAGAGAGAGAGAGAGAGAGAGAGAGAGAGAGAGAGAGAGAGCCTTGTTTTCCGTTCTGCTTTGCTGATGGATAAATCTGAAGCAGAAAGAGTAGAAGGGACATAGTCGCTCCTTTCGAAAAATAGGGTGAATTTTTCGAAAACAACAGCAAGTGTATCAAAAGTATAGTTTCTGTGTGCGCGCGTGTGGGTGTATACGTGTACGTAGGAGCCAAATGCTGAAGATATGTTCAACACCTGAGGATTTCTAAGAAAACTAAATTGAAATCCTTTTCGAAATAAACCGTAAATCTTTAGAAACTAAATGTCAAAAATCCTTAAAATCGAGCGTCTTTTCCCCTGGTCACATGGGCGCCCTAGAAATCCGGGAACATCACTTTGTTTTCC